>NW_027171724.1:57500-72500 GCF_036898095.1 Palaemon carinicauda
GGTCGCCATGAGTGTGGCCGGGTACTACCTTGTGTAGTTGCCGGCCGGCAGTCATTACCGGCCGACATTGGCTGTTGCCGGCCGGTAGTTACTGCCAGCCGGCACATGCATTTGAACCAGCGTTCTGCCGCCTTATAGCTGTTAAGTAGTATACTTTAAAGCTAGTTATGGTGTGTGCCGGCCGCAAGCCTTCTATACTGTACCAGTATTCTTCAGTATAAAACAGATTTTGAGCGAAGCGAAAAATCTATTTTTGGGTGAGATGGCCATGTCGTCCTGATGGAAGTTCCTATTGGGTAGCTTCCTAGGGTATATTACAACTACGGCGATATTCCCAGAGAATTTACCTTAAGGTACCAGAATTCTATCTCCTGGAGCGAATATCCCTCGTGAAAGGGATATCGCGACATATCAGAGGACATATTCTTGACACGCCACATGACAATCTGCACCCCGAACAGAGATTTCGTATTGCAGGGGGCAATTGGCAAGAAACGAAATCGGGAAAGAAAAAGGGGGAGTCGCTCCCAAGGCACCCTATCTCCCGTTTCGTAAGCGTGCCTGGCGCCAATCCTGGTGCCATCTGTATTCCTTGTAGCGTACACGAGGTGCTACAGATACTGTATGTAGGGAGGGGTCCTATAGCCCTTTCTTAGAAAGGCAAGGGTGGGTCCATCAGGACGACATAGCCATCTCACCCAAAAATATATTTTTCGCTTCGCTCAAAATCCGTTTTTTGGGCTCAAGCCATGTTGTCCTGATGGAAGTATACCAGAGCATTACTGTATCTGTGGATTCTCAGAACGTGCCGTACTCCCCGGAGGTAATTTTTCCCGGTCGACTAGACCTAGAGACCTAAGATGTTACCGTTATACATCTTTTCAACTAACTATAAACCATGTTAGAACTCACTGCCCCCTACAGGGAAGAGTCCTACTAGACTCTGGAAAAGTCTCGAAGAGTACATATACCTATGTATGAATACCAGGCAAGCTAATATAGTGGTCTCACCCTATAATAAGTAAAGCATAGTTTGTAAAGAACCACTGTGTCAATATGAAATATCGACAAGTTCTCCGCACAATACTTGTATTGGACAAAGGTTTATATCCGCATAGGAGGAAAACCAATGCAACATAGCTTACATAAAGGAACAATTCTATTAGAATTATCCCAGATAAGGTACATAGAAATGAATGCTCAATTATACCAATAAATTGACACAGGTGAAGGAGACGCAAGGTTTTCAAGAACAAATTTATTGACAGACAATAAACAGACGGGTTAACAACAATTATATATATATATATATATATATATATATATATATATATATATATATATATATATATATATATATATATATATATATATATATATATATATATATATATATATATATATATATATATATATATAGATATATATATATATATATATATATATATATATATATATATATATATATATATATATATATAAGAAGAGGATAACCTAAAACTTTAAGCATAAGTATGATAGTAAACAGAACTTGTTTATCTGAAAGAAAAAACATTGAATGCCACTTTTAAGATACCGAGGTATCAAAGTCATAAAAGTCTGTATTACAAATCAAACACATTAGCGTTAGAAACGCTCGGCACACATGTCTGCACTTATGCAAGGTTCACCTTTGGAAATGGAACAGTCTACGTGGGCAACTCAGTGCCCTCACTTAGTTTGTAGTACAGTATGTAACTACACACTCACCCTGGAATTAATCGTGCCAATTAAAACCACTGTTCCTCGCAGAGTTAAACAGTAGGGTTAACGACGCGACCCACTGCTACCACAGATCTCTTTAGTTCCTCTACTTGCTTCGCATAGTGGCGAAGAACACTCTGGAAGACTTCCAGCCAGTGTATGAACGGAGATGTTCAAAATCCATACAATTAAAGAAATTTAAGGATGAGGCAACTTTCCTCGGATCGTGACCTGCGGGTGTACTGTCAGGATCCGCTCTGCGAATAAAATATGTGATTTTTGCTCTGAGTTGATTCAGAGATAAATTTGAGCCTGATGTTTCTCCCCTGAATAGTTGACCACCCTTGAAGTCTGAAGTTCTATGAAGATAGACCTTTAGGCATTCTACTGGACATAGAGATGCATCTTCTTTCAGAGGGCAGATTCTCCAGGGACCCCACCTGTTGGTGGGTAACTCATTCTTGGCGAGAAACGTAGGATCCGGAAACAGGTTCAGTTCTCCCCCATCCAGGAACTGAACACGACCTGCCTCTCTCGAGAGGGCTACAATCTCACTACCGTTGAGATACTACCGCTAGAGAGTTAGGGGGTCCTTTGACTGGCCAGACAGTACCATATTGGATCCTTCTCTCTGGTCACGGTTCTTTCCCTTTGCCTACACAGACACCGAATAGTCTGGCGTATTCTTTACAGATTCTCCTCTGTCCTCATACACCTATCAACACTGAGATTACTAAACAATTTTTCTTCATCTAAGGGGTTAACTACGGCAATGTAATTGTTCAGTGGCTACTTTCCTCTTGGTAAGGGTAGAAGAGACTCTTTAGCTATGGTAAGCAGCTCTTCTAGGAGAAGGACACTCCAAAATCAAACCATTGTTCTCTAGTCTTGGGTAGTGCTATAGCCTCTGTACCATGGCCTTCCACTGTCTTGGGTTAGAGTTCTCTTGCTTGAGGGTACACTCAGGCACACTGTTCTATCTAGTTTCTCTTTCTCTTGTTTTGGGCTCGTCTAGGCGCCCCTCAAGGGGAAGGGGATTCATGGGTGGTCGCGGTCAGGGAGGCAAGACCTCAGGACGGCAGTCCCAGTGAGATGATGCCGGTAGGAGGGAGACTTCAGAATTTTCGGGATCGGTGGACCTTTGATCCCTGGGCCCACAGCCTACTCAAGAATGGACTGGGCTGGAGCTGGTACAGCACTCCACCCACGTGCCCTCGGTTTTTCCAACACTCCACCCCCGTTCTGGAGGAGTACGTTCAAGAACTGTTGGAGAAAAAAGTGATCCGAAGGGTGAAGTCCATCAAATTCCAAGGGAGGCTGTTTTGTGTTCCCAAGAAAGACTCGGAAAAGCTCAGAGTCATTCTGGACTTGTCGCCACTCAACAAGTTCATAGTAAATTGCAAATTCAAGATGCTAACACTGCAACACATAAGGACCTTACTGCCCAAGAGGGCATATTCCGTCTCTATAGACTTGTCAGACGCCTATTGGCATGTTCCAATCAACCGTCGACTCTCCCCCTACCTAGGGTTCAGGCTACAACGAAGGCTATACGCCTTCAGAGCCATGCCATTCGGGCTAAATATAGCCCCAAGGATTTTCACGAAGCTTGCGAGCGTAGCTCTCAAACAATTACGCCTAAAGGGAATTCAGGTAGTAGCCTACCTGGACGACTGGCTGGTGTGGGCAGCATCCGAGACAGAATGCTTGCAAGCTTCCAGTCAAGTGATCCAGTTCCTAGAGTACCTAGGCTTCAAGATCAACAAGAAAAAGTCTCGACTTTCTCCATCTCGAAAGTTCCAGTGGCTGGGAATCCACTAGGACCTAATGTCACACCGTTTCTCCATCCCGGCGAAGAAAAGGAAGGAGATAGCGGGCTCTGTCAAGAGACTTCTAGATTCCGAAAGGATATCAAGACGCAAACAGGAGAGGGTACTGGGCTCTCTCCAGTTTGCTTCGGTGACAGACCCAGTGCTAAGAGCACAGCTAAAGGATGCAACCGGAGTTTGGAGAAGTTATGCATCAAACGCGCGAAGAGATCTGAGAAGACCAGTTCCGCTTCGGCTACGTACTCTTCTCAGGCCTTGGTCCCAAGCCAGACATCTAAAGAAGTCGGTTCTTCTTCAGCCACCTCCCCCGTCGGTGACGATTCACTCAGACGCCTCAAAGGAGGGATGGGGAGGTCACTCTCATCGGAAAAAAGTCCAGGGGACTTGGTCCAAGCTATTCAAGACCTTTCACATAAACTTTCTAGAAGCTATGGCAGTGCTCCTTACCTTAAAGAAAGTCTCCCCGCATCACTCGATCCACATAAGGTTGGTGATGGACAGCGAGGTAGTTGTGTGATGCTTGAATCGACAAGGATCGAGGTCACCACCTCTCAACCAGGTGATGTTGGCCATCTTCCGATTGGCGGAAAAGAAGAAATGGTACCTGTCGGCAGTTCACCTTCAAGGAGTCCGCAATGTGAAAGCAGACGCTCTATCCAGGTTCACACCGATAGAGTCGGAATGGTCCTTAGACGCAGGATCATTCTCCTTCATTCTGAATCAAGTCCCAGAACTGCAGATAGACCTCTTTGCGACGAAAGACAACAAGAAGTTGCCCCTGTACGTGTCCCCGTACGAGGACCCCTTAGCGGAAGCAGTGGACGCGATGTCCCTCGACTGGAACAGATGGTCCAGGATTTATCTGTTCCCTCCTCACAACCTTCTGTTGAGGGTCCTCAACAAACTGAGATCCTTCAAGGGGGTAGCGGCAATAGTGGCCCACAAGTGGCCGAACAGCGTGTGGTTCCCCCTGGCATTGGAACTATGGCTGAAGTTTGTACCGCTACCAGATCCAGTTCTGACCCAGCGAGTCCAGAAGTCGACTGTCATTACAGAAAACCTGGACCCTGCAGCTCATGATTTTCTCTCCCTAGCGGTGAGAAAGCGTTTCGGGATTTCGAAAGCCAGCATAGACTTCCTAGAGGAATATAAGTGCAAATCTACTAGAAGGCAATATGAGTCGTCTTGGAGAAAATGGGTGGCCTTTGTCAAGGCGAAGAATCTGCAGGAGATCTCGACAGACTTCTGCTTATCTTTCTTCATCCACCTCCATGGTCAAGGGTTGGCAGCTAACACGGTTTCAGCGTGTAAGTCTGCTTTGACAAGACCCATTCTATATGCCTTCCAGGTCGACCTAGGTAACGAGATCTTTAATAAAGTTCCAAAAGCCTGCGCTAGGCTCAGACCTTCAGCACCTCCAAAGCCCATTTCATGGTCTTTAGACAAAGTTCTTCATTTTGCTTCTCTGTTGAGCAATGAGGAGTGTGCGTTAAAGGATTTGACACAAAAAGTTATTTTCCTATTTGCACTCGCATCCGGGGCCAGGGTTAGTGAGATTGTAGCCCTCTCGAGAGAGGCAGGTCGTGTTCAGTTCCTGGATGGGGGAGAACTGAACCTGTTTCCAGATCTTACGTTTCTCGCCAAGAATGAGTTACCCACCAACAGGTGGGGTCCCTGGAGAATCTGCCCTCTGAAAGAAGATGCATCTCTATGTCCAGTAGAATGCCTAAAGGTCTATCTTCATAGAACTTCAGACTTCAAGAGTGGTCAACTATTCAGGGGAGAAACATCAGGCTCAAATTTATCTCTGAATCAACTCAGAGCGAAAATCACATATTTTATTCGCAGAGCGGATCCTGACAGTACACCCGCAGGTCACGATCCGAGGAAAGTTGCCTCATCCTTAAATTTCTTTAATTGTATGGATTTTTAACATCTCCGTTCATACACTGGCTGGAAGTCTTCCAGAGTGTTCTTTCGCCACTATGCGAAGCAAGTAGAGGAACTAAAGAGATCTGTGGTAGCAGTGGGTCGCGAATTAACCCTACTGTTTAACTCTGCGAGGAACAGTGGTTTTAATTGGCACGATTAATTCCAGGGTGAGTGTGTAGTTACATGCTGTACTACAAACTAAGTGAGGGCACTGAGTTGCCCACGTAGACTGTTCCATTTCCAAAGGTGAACCTTGCATAAGTGCAGACATGTGTGCCAAGCGTTTCTAACGCTAATGTGTTTGATTTGTAATACAGACTTTTATGACTTTGATACCTCGGTATCTTAAAAGTGGCATTTAATATTTTTTCTTTCAGATAAACAAGTTCTGTTTACTATCATACTTATGCTTAAAGTTTTAGGTTATCCTCTACTTATATATATATATATATATATATATATATATATATATATATATATATATATATATATATATATATATATATATATATATATATATATAATTGTTGTTAACCTGTCTATTTATTGTCTGTCTATAAATTTGTTCTTGAGAACCTTGCGTCTCCGTTACCTGTGTCAATTTATTGGTATAATTGAGCATTCATTCTATGTACCTTATCTGGGATAATTCTAATAGAATTGTTCCTTTATGCAAGCTATGTTGCATTGGTTTTCCTCCTATGCGGATATAAACCTTTGTCCAATACAAGTATTGTGCGGAGAACTTGTCGATATTTCATATTGACACAGTGGTTCTTTACAAACTATGCTTTACTTAATATAGGGTGAGACCACTATATTAGCTTGCCTGGTATTCATACATAGGTATATGTACTCTTCGAGACTTTTCCAGAGTCTAGTAGGACTCTTCCCTGTAGGGGACAGGAAGCTCTAACATGGTTTATAGTTAGTTGAAAAGATGTATAACGGTAACATCTTAGGTCTCTAGGTCTAGTCGACCGGGAAAAATTACCTCCGTGGAGTACGGCACGTTCTGAGAATCCACAGATACAGTAATGCTCTGGTATACTTCCATCAGGACGACATGGCTTGAGCCCAATAAACGTATTTTGAGCGAAGCGAAAAATATATTTTTGGGTGAGATGGCCATGTCGTCCTGATGGACCTGCCCTTGCCTTTCTAAGAAAGAGTTGTAGGACCCCTCCCTCCATACAGTATCTGTAGCACCTCGTGTACGCTACAAGGAATACAGATGGCGCCAGGATTGGCGCCAGGCACTCTTACGAAACGGGAGATAGGGAGCCTTTAGAGCGGCTCCCCCTTTTTATTTCCCGATTTCGTTTCTTGCCAATTGCCCCCTGCAATACGAAATCTCTGTTCGGGGTGCAGATTGCCATGTGGCGTGTCAAGAATACGTCCTCTGAAATGTCGCGATATCCCTTTCACGAGGGATATTTGCTCCATGAGTTAGAATTCTGGTACCTTAAGGTAAATTCTCTGGGAATATCGCCGTAGTTATAATATACCGTAGGAAGCTACCCAATAGGAACTTCCATCAGGACGACATGGTCATCTCACCCAAAAATAGATTTTTCGCTTCACTCAAAATCCGTTTTATATATATATATATATATATATATATATATATATATATATATATATATATATATATATATATATATATATATATATATATATATATATATATATATATATATATATATATATATATATATATATATTATTTTTTATTATTATTATTATCATTAATATTATAATTATTATTATTATTATTATTATTATTATTGTTATTATTATTATTATTATTATTATTATTATTATTATTATTATTATTATTATTATTATAGTATTATGATTATTATTATTATTATTTTTATTATCATTATTATTAATATTTTTATTAATATTATTTTTTTATTATTATTATTATTATTAATAATATTCTTTTAATTATTATTACTATTATTATTATTATTATTATTATTATTATTATTATTATTATTATTATTATTATTATTATTAATATTCTTTTAATTATTATTACTATTATTATTATTATTATTATTATTATTATTATTATTATTATTATTATTATTATTTCTATTTTTATTATTATTATTATTTTAATTATTATTATTTTTTCATTATTTTTATTATTATTATTATTAGTAGTAGTAGTAGTAGTAGTAGTAGTAGTAGTTGTAGAAGTAGTAGTGGTAATATCACTATTATTATTATTATTATTATTATTATTATTTATAATAGTATTTTGATTATTATTATTATTATCATCATTATTATTATTATTATTATTATTATTATTATTATTATTATTATTATTATTATTATTATTATTATTATTATTATTATTATTATTATTATTTATAATAGTATTATTATTATTATTATTATTATTATTATTATTATTATTATTATTATTATCATTATTATCATCATTTTTGTTATTATTATTATTATTATTATTATTATTATTATTATTATTATTATTATTATTATTATTATTATTGTTATTATTATTATTATCCTTATAGTTATTATAATTATTTTCATTATTATTATTATTATTATTATTATTATTATTATTATTATTATTATTATTATTATTATTATTATTATTATTATTATTATTATTAAAAGTGATTGCTGCCTCAGTGGCGTTAATCTTGTAATTAACTTTTTCTATTGTTCTTATTATCTTCTTCTCTTCATTTGAACAATCCGTCAGTAACTGGGAAAGGGACATATCAATAGGAAGGTGATGAAGACCATATCATTCACAATTTGTCTTTAATATATCACAACACATTGTAAAAGTACAGATAATATGTACAAAGTATAAAACACTATCACAATGTTAGTGCACACAAAGTAATTGTCACTTTTATACAAAATTTATAAATTACGTGGTGTTAAGTTTAACACATCCTTCGACTCAACCGGTTTCGAGCAGTGAGAAGGTTTTCTGCTCATTGTCAAGAGTGAACTGAAATGCAGGTGTTGTTTTGATGGCTTATATACGGAGTCCTGCTACGAGATTCTATCTTCACTGGTTAAGAACCGCCCTAGGGCGGAGACCGTTAATCCTATTGGGTGGTGGCCTCTGCCTCGCCGGGATGTTTGGTGGGATTACTGGCTCTGGTTCTGTCAGGAGATAATCCCTGTTTTGACCTTCAGCTATATCAGTCCTGTCATAGTTGTTATTGCCTGGACTATTGTTGATAGTGGACCTTATAGATGTTGGCAATAAGGTCCCTTCTTGCGTGGTGTTGAGGTTAGGTCTTTGTTGTTGAATAAAAATAGCTTCCATTATCCGGAGACGTCTACTGTCAGGGGCATGGCCGATGATTGTTACATTTTTCACTATATGCTCCCTTGTTGTCATGAAATTATGTTTTTGGAGGCAATGCATTTTTATTGCACCCTGTTGCACGTGGCAAGATAATCTCTTAGAAAGACGCATCGTCGTCATCCCGATGTAGGTGCCAGGACATTCCTGGACGGGGCATTTATATCGGTACACTACGTTCGTCTTTTTCAAGTCATCTTGCATGGCGGGGGCAGGGTTGTTTTTCATTATCAAGTCTCGTGTTTTTGCTGATTGGTAATAAATTATGAGGTTGATTTCAGTATCCTCTGCGGTGGCAAAAACGTTGTTTTTTATTATATTTTTCATAATCTTTTCTTCTTCGTTGTAGTTTACGCTCATAATGCCTTTATAGTAAAGATTTATTTTTGCTGGCGTGTTGGTATCATTAGGGCCTTCATTCTGGTACCATTTCTCGATTTCTTTTTTAATTTGCCGATTAATGTCCTTATTCGTGAAGCCATTATTCACCAGAATTTTAGTAACTCTGTCAAGTTCCTCGTGGGTGCCTCTCCACGAAGAACAGTGAGAAATGGCTCTCCGAATAAAAGCCTTAATGGTGGCAGTTTTATACCGACTAGGGCACTCGCTGTCACCATTCAGACATAGGCCGAGATTCGTTGGTTTTACGTACACCGAGGTACTAAAACTATCATTGCTTGTTTCTACAAGGACATCAAGGAAGGGGAGACGTCCTTGGAGGCTGTGCTCTAGGGTGAACCTGAGCGAGCTGCATTCCTCGAAAATTCGGCGAAGTTCTTCTATGCTCTCCTGATTGGCCGTTTTTATGAAAGTATCGTCAATGTAGCGTACATAGAGGTCTGGTTTACTGATTTTTCGAAAAACTCTCTCCTCGACTACTCCCATATAAAAATTAGCAAAGAGGACGCCTAAAGGGGACCCCATAGCGACTCCATCTTTCTGAATAAATATATGGCCCTTATGGGTAGTGAAAGGGGCTTTCTTGGTGCATATTTCTAATAGTGCACGGAGAGAGGCCTCGGGGATGTTGAGGGTGGGTGTCGTTGTATCCCTATAAACTCTGTCCATTATGAATTTTATTGTTTCATTCACGGGAACGTTAGTAAATAGGGACTCGACATCCATGGAGGCAATAACTCCGTCACTTGTGGAATTTCTCAGTTTTTCTAGGAATTCTGCTGATGATGTCACACAATATTTATTGGGGATATAGGGTGTGAGTAAGGTGTTCAGTCTCTTAGCAAGCTGGTATGTAGGGGCAGGGCACTGGCTGATAATAGGCCTGAGAGGGTTCCCTTGCTTGTGCGTTTTTACATTTCCGTATAAGTAGCCGAGCCCAAAATCACCTGAAATAGGTGGCAAATGGACGGCGTTGGTGGCAGCATTAATGGTTTGTATAATGCTGTTTGCTTCCCTCTTGATATCCTCAGTGGGGTTGCGGGACAATCGTTCAAATTTTGAGGTATCAGCCAAAATTTGATCTAGTTTCTCATGGTACTCCTCTGTATTTATGAGAACGAAGGCGGCAGTTTTATCTGCACGGCGTACAGTGATGCCTTCTTGCAATCTAAGAGCCTTGGCAGCATCTCTCATCTCCTTCGTGACAATCCCACTCCGGTATTGGCCACGGTCAGTGAGGGCTTCTGCCAAGAGTAGGGGTTGGAGGGCATCAGTCGTCCGTAGGGCGCCTCTACGTTCATTTTCTTGTATGGTGTCAAGGAGGAGCTCGATTTCCAATCTCTTGTCAGTCGGTCTTGGTTTGGTCATGTAGTGGCAATTAAGGCCTAAACATAATATTTCTTCTTGAGCAGGCGTGGGAACGTAATTGGTGAGATTTACATACTCTTGCCTCTTTTCTGGGATCCTAAGTTTGCCTCCATTGATATTAATGAGTTTTCTTATTACAGTTTTGGTCCGATTTCGTTGGTCTTTCTCTTTTAGTTTATTAAGGAGGTAAGAGATATTTTCTGGGTAGGTAAGGTGATTCCTTTGTTGATCATTATCATCAGATTGCCTTTCATCACTTTCTTCAATAATACTGTCGTCTAGATTGTCTTGTTCCTCTCTCACAATGTATTCCGGGACCTCTCCAGAAGGGCGTGCTTGATCAGGAGAGCATAGAAGAACTTCGCCGAATTTTCGAGGAATGCAGCTCGCTCAGGTTCACCCTAGAGCACAGCCTCCAAGGACGTCTCCCCTTCCTTGATGTCCTTGTAGAAACAAGCAATGATAGTTTTAGTACCTCGGTGTACGTAAAACCAACGAATCTCGGCCTATGTCTGAATGGTGACAGCGAGTGCCCTAGTCGGTATAAAACTGCCACCATTAAGGCTTTTATTCGGAGAGCCATTTCTCACTGTTCTTCGTGGAGAGGCACCCACGAGGAACTTGACAGAGTTACTAAAATTCTGGTGAATAATGGCTTCACGAATAAGGACATTAATCGGCAAATTAAAAAAGAAATCGAGAAATGGTACCAGAATGAAGGCCCTAATGATACCAACACGCCAGCAAAAATAAATCTTTACTATAAAGGCATTATGAGCGTAAACTACAACGAAGAAGAAAAGATTATGAAAAATATAATAAAAAACAACGTTTTTGCCACCGCAGAGAATACTGAAATCAACCTCATAATTTATTACCAATCAGCAAAAACACGAGACTTGATAATGAAAAACAACCCTGCCCCCGCCATGCAAGATGACTTGAAAAAGACGAACGTAGTGTACCGATATAAATGCCCCGTCCAGGAATGTCCTGGCACCTACATCGGGATGACGACGATGCGTCTTTCTAAGAGATTATCTTGCCACGTGCAACAGGGTGCAATAAAAATGCATTGCCTCCAAAAACATAATTTCATGACAACAAGGGAGCATATAGTGAAAAATGTAACAATCATCGGCCATGCCCCTGACAGTAGACGTCTCCGGATAATGGAAGCTATTTTTATTCAACAACAAAGACCTAACCTCAACACCACGCAAGAAGGGACCTTATTGCCAACATCTATAAGGTCCACTATCAACAATAGTCCAGGCAATAACAACTATGACAGGACTGATATAGCTGAAGGTCAAAACAGGGATTATCTCCTGACAGAACCAGAGCCAGTAATCCCACCAAACATCCCGGCGAGGCAGAGGCCACCACCCAATAGGATTAACGGTCTCCGCCCTAGGGCGGTTCTTAACCAGTGAAGATAGAATCTCGTAGCAGGACTCCGTATATAAGCCATCAAAACAACACCTGCATTTCAGTTCACTCTTGACAATGAGCAGAAAACCTTCTCACTGCTCGAAACCGGTTGAGTCGAAGGATGTGTTAAACTTAACACCACGTAATTTATAAATTTTGTATAAAAGTGACAATTACTTTGTGTGCACTAACATTGTGATAGTGTTTTATACTTTGTACATATTATCTGTACTTTTACAATGTGTTGTGATATATTAAAGACAAATTGTGAATGATATGGTCTTCATCACCTTCCTATTGATATGTCCCTTTCCCAGTTACTGACGGATTGTTCAAATGAAGAGAAGAAGATAATAAGAACAATAGAAAAAGTTAATTACAAGATTAACGCCACTGAGGCAGCAATCACTTTTAATAAAACCTGCTTAAAAGAGGGTCTACTCCCAAAATATACAAATTTTAGACTGCATGACCCCTCAGCACGTAATGACCCGCGGACTAGTGCTTTCAGGAGATCTCTCCTTCGCCGGCAATTGGATACTAAACTGCATGAAAAGAAAGATCTATATGCACGCCTAGATCGTCTGCAGAGTGAATGGGCTGAAATCCAGAACATCGCCATTGATCAAGCACGCCCTTCTGGAGAGGTCCCGGAATACATTGTGAGAGAGGAACAAGACAATCTAGACGACAGTATTATTGAAGAAAGTGATGAAAGGCAATCTGATGATAATGATCAACAAAGGAATCACCTTACCTACCCAGAAAATATCTCTTACCTCCTTAATAAACTAAAAGAGAAAGACCAACGAAATCGGACCAAAACTGTAATAAGAAAACTCATTAATATCAATGGAGGCAAACTTAGGATCCCAGAAAAGAGGCAAGAGTATGTAAATCTCACCAATTACGTTCCCACGCCTGCTCAAGAAGAAATATTATGTTTAGGCCTTAATTGCCACTACATGACCAAACCAAGACCGACTGACAAGAGATTGGAAATCGAGCTCCTCCTTGACACCATACAAGAAAATGAACGTAGAGGCGCCCTACGGACGACTGATGCCCTCCAACCCCTACTCTTGGCAGAAGCCCTCACTGACCGTGGCCAATACCGGAGTGGGATTGTCACGAAGGAGATGAGAGATGCTGCCAAGGCTCTTAGATTGCAAGAAGGCATCACTGTACGCCGTGCAGATAAAACTGCCGCCTTCGTTCTCATAAATACAGAGGAGTACCATGAGAAACTAGATCAAATTTTGGCTGATACCTCAAAATTTGAACGATTGTCCCGCAACCCCACTGAGGATATCAAGAGGGAAGCAAACAGCATTATACAAACCATTAATGCTGCCACCAACGCCGTCCATTTGCCACCTATTTCAGGTGATTTTGGGCTCGGCTACTTATACGGAAATGTAAAAACGCACAAGCAAGGGAACCCTCTCAGGCCTATTATCAGCCAGTGCCCTGCCCCTACATACCAGCTTGCTAAGAGACTGAACACCTTACTCACACCCTATATCCCCAATAAATATTGTGTGACATCATCAGCAGAATTCCTAGAAAAACTGAGAAATTCCACAAGTGACGGAGTTATTGCCTCCATGGATGTCGAGTCCCTATTTACTAACGTTCCCGTGAATGAAACAATAAAATTCATAATGGACAGAGTTTATAGGGATACAACGACACCCACCCTCAACATCCCCGAGGCCTCTCTCCGTGCACTATTAGAAATATGCACCAAGAAAGCCCCTTTCACTACCCATAAGGGCCATATATTTATTCAGAAAGATGGAGTCGCTATGGGGTCCCCTTTAGGCGTCCTCTTTGCTAATTTTTATATGGGAGTAGTCGAGGAGAGAGTTTTTCGAAAAATCAGTAAACCAGACCTCTATGTACGCTACATTGACGATACTTTCATAAAAACGGCCAATCAGGAGAGCATAGAAGAACTTCGCCGAATTTTCGAGGAATGCAGCTCGCTCAGGTTCACCCTAGAGCACAGCCTCCAAGGACGTCTCCCCTTCCTTGATGTCCTTGTAGAAACAAGCAATGATAGTTTTAGTACCTCGGTGTACGTAAAACCAACGAATCTCGGCCTATGTCTGAATGGTGACAGCGAGTGCCCTAGTCGGTATAAAACTGCCACCATTAAGGCTTTTATTCGGAGAGCCATTTCTCACTGTTCTTCGTGGAGAGGCACCCACGAGGAACTTGACAGAGTTACTAAAATTCTGGTGAATAATGGCTTCACGAATAAGGACATTAATCGGCAAATTAAAAAAGAAATCGAGAAATGGTACCAGAATGAAGGCCCTAATGATACCAACACGCCAGCAAAAATAAATCTTTACTATAAAGGCATTATGAGCGTAAACTACAACGAAGAAGAAAAGATTATGAAAAATATAATAAAAAACAACGTTTTTGCCACCGCAGAGGATACTGAAATCAACCTCATAATTTATTACCAATCAGCAAAAACACGAGACTTGATAATGAAAAACAACCCTGCCCCCGCCATGCAAGATGACTTGAAAAAGACGAACGTAGTGTACCGATATAAATGCCCCGTCCAGGAATGTCCTGGCACCTACATCGGGATGACGACGATGCGTCTTTCTAAGAGATTATCTTGCCACGTGCAACAGGGTGCAATAAAAATGCATTGCCTCCAAAAACATAATTTCATGACAACAAGGGAGCATATAGTGAAAAATGTAACAATCATCGGCCATGCCCCTGACAGTAGACGTCTCCGGATAATGGAAGCTATTTTTATTCAACAACAAAGACCTAACCTCAACACCACGCAAGAAGGGACCTTATTGCCAACATCTATAAGGTCCACTATCAACAATAGTCCAGGCAATAACAACTATGACAGGACTGATATAGCTGAAGGTCAAAACAGGGATT
>NW_027171724.1:110000-117500 GCF_036898095.1 Palaemon carinicauda
ATTTATTATATTTGTGATAGGTCAGGTAGTTGTATATATTCACAATGTCTGAACTTAAGAGATTAGTGAATCAAAGGAAGTATATAAGGAAGTGTGTGACAGAACATTTTAACCGTAAGGATAGTTTTCCTACATTAACTAGTGCAGCAAGGGAGAAATTACTCTTGCAATTTGAACAATGGCTTCCAGAATTGAAAGACTTGAATAAGCAGATATTAGAGCTTAAGTATGAGGAATGGGACGACGAAGAGGAAGAACGTAGGTCTGAGGAGGAATTGGACTCCTGTCAGGTCTATAATGACAAATTTTTATCTTGCTTAGTGGCTATTAGGAACCCTAGTGTGCCCTCTTCATCAGTTTCCCATTCGAATGACTCTCTTAGTTCCGCAAGAAGTTTGCTTAATTAAGTCTCCCATAGCTCCCCTGCCTAAATACACCAGTTCTGATGACGAGGACCTTGCTAGATTTTTTGAAGAATTTGAAGACACTTTAAGTAAATTTGAATACCCTGAATACGATAAACTCTTGTTATTAAAGCAGCAGATCTCAGGCAGGGCCTTAGTTTTAGTAGAGTCCTTGGAAGCAGATAAGCAGGGATAAACACATGCAAAGCAATTACTACTGAAAGCTCTAGCTTCGGATGACACACAGAAATTTAATGTTTTGAGGCAGTTATCCCATTTGAAACTTTCTAACAACACTGATCCATATGAATTTATCTCTAAGGTTAGGTTAATTATGGAAAGAATACGCAAATTGAAAATTACTGTGGACTGTATACTTCAGTTTTTTTATATGGGAAGGATTGAATGATGCATTTAAGAATCATTTGATTCAAATTACTAACAGCTCCAAGCCAACGTTAAATGAAATTGTAGACAAGTTTTTTGAAGCTAGTGAGCGTTATTGTAGCCGGTCTAAGAAAACTAAAGAAGTCCCTAAACAATTTTTCCCCAAAACATCAAATGCTAGTGACCATGGAGCTACCAGATTAGCTGTAGATGTAAAGTATGAAATAAATAAGACCTTTAAGCCTTGTAGTATATGTACTAAAGTAGATGGTAAACCAGCTGATCACCCTATCCACAAGTGTGCCAAATTTGACTCTGCAGAAGCCAAGATAGATAAAATAAGAAAATTGAAAGGATGCCTAAAATGTTCTAACCTAAATCATCTGAGTAAATTTTGTAGGTATAGGTTCAATAATAAATGTAAGTATTGCTCGGAGTGGCATTTCATTTTCCTGTGTATTCGGTCTGTTGATGGCAAGCAAGTCACAAATGAAGATGGAAATAAACCAGATAGCCAATCTTGTACAGATAAGTGTAAAGATAAAGCAAAATCCAAGCCAAAGGAAAATAAGGAGATATCTGGCTCAATGGTTAACATTGTGGAAGCTTTCCAGAGTGATTCTGACATGCAGACTGTTCTTCCCACTTTTACTGCTACCTTGGATAATGGTTTAAAGTTAAGATGTTTAAAAGACAGTGGCTGTCAGTGTAACTTCATTTTGACCGATATTGCGGACAGTTATAGTTTACCCACATTAAGGGAAAATATTTCTCTAACAGTAAATGGTATCAACACTACTCAGAATTATACTACTAAGCTGATTGAAGTAAGTTTACAGATAGGGGATAGGCTTAGAAAAATTGAAGCACTGTGTATACCTTCTATTAATGTAAACTTCCTAAATTAGGTAAGGTAGTAAGTGGTTTCAAAGAAAGAGGTTATTTGTTGGCAGATGAAAGCTTGTCAAATGATTCTTGTGGTATCCAGAGTATTCAGTTAATTCTTGGCACTCGCTCAGCATACTGTCCTCCTCAGCAGGAACACTTGTTTGGATCAAACTTAGAATCTCTATATTCTGAAACTCCTGCTGGAGTATTGTTACATGGTAATGTAGAACAAATATTGAAGGATTTAACATTTTTACCTTATGTTGGAGGTTGCTTTCAAGGATTAGTTCAACTTTCAGATCACAACTTAGTTGGTAGCATTTTCGGGAATGGTAATACTTGCCTTGTTTCGGATTGTGCTTTTAAAGATACTGTGGATCCCGTTAACATTAATGTATTTGATGATAAGGGGGATATAATTGAATCTCAGCTTATCAAGGCAGCTAACCAAATTTTAGAAGAAAGTTGTCATAGATTTGTAAAGTCTGAACCTAATGATTCTGAGAGTTCTGAAATAAATAAGAAGTTGGTTAAGTTTTCCCTTGAAAATATGAAGAGATATAAAGAAGGTAGAATTGTTGTTCCTTTATTTTGGAATCCTCAGGTGTCCTATTTATTAGGTTCCACTCAGGGATTGGCAGTTTCAATTTTAAAGTCTAACTTGAAAAAATTGCAAAATAACAGGGATAAGCTATTGATAATGGATAAAGTTTTTAAAGAACAGGAAAGTATGGGGATCATAGAGCGCATTAATAACCTTCCCGAATTTATCAGAGAGCACCCTAACCATAGCTTTTTGCCTCACATGGGCATCTTTAAAATGGATCGCGAAACCACAAAGTGCAGGATAGTGTATTTGTCTCATCTTTGTCAGCAAGATTATAGTAAACCTTCCATTAGTCACAATCAGGCTATATATTCAGGACCAAATCTAAACCAGAAACTTTCCTCTGCTATATTACATTTGAGATTTGGACAGAAGTTATTATGTTTTGATTTGTGTAAAGCGTTCAATAATGTTGCCTTGAATGACACAGATAGCAATAGGCTATTAAGCCTATGGTTCATAAATGTAGAGAAGGAAGACTTTACCGTTGTGGGATACAGAAATTTAAGATTAAGTTTTGGCTTAAGATGCAGCCCTGGATTACTGTTACTTGCTCTATATAAGATTTTAATTCTAGGTGTAGACTGTGATGATAGTAAACTTTTACAATTGAAGAGGATGATATATCAACTATGTTACATGGATAACTGTGCAGTTGCCTATGATAGTTCTGAAGAACTCTGGGCATACCAACAACTAGAAATCATTTTTGAGCCTTACAAGTTTTACCTGCAGCAGTACATCAGTAATAATTTTGCATTGCAAGACCACATAGATAATGAGGATAGTACAGAAACCAATGAAAAGGTAAAATTACTTGGGTTGTCATGGGATAGGAAGCAAGACGGTTTATCTACTAAACCTATTAGTCTTAACATACAAGCTCGAACAAAACGGGAAGTATTGCAGTCTATTGCCTCCCAGTATGATCTCTTTAACTTTAATGGCCCTATTCTTAATCGTTCAAGGCTATTTTTGCATTAGTTACAGTGCAACAAAGATCTAGGCTAGGACAAGGAATTAGATGCCGATGTTAGGAGGCAATGGCGGAATATTGCCAAACAAGCAAATGCTGCTTCTGTTGCAGAGATACCAAGAGTCTTTGGGAGTAGAGAAGATACTTACCGGCTATTGGCATTTTCAGACAGTAGTAAGCAGATGTTTGGTGTAGTCATTTACATACAAAATATTCCCACAGGAAAGGTCAGTTTTGTCTTTGCAAAAAATAGGATAGTAAACAAGCAAATGGAATCTAAAAGCATGCCATCTCTGGAAATGCATGGAATAACTTTGGCCGTAGAAGAAGTTATGAGGAGTTATCCGGAATTTCTTGTATGATGCCAATCAAAATAAGCGAGTTGATAGTCTACTCGGATAGCTTCGTTGCCCTTTCCTGGGTACATGGGTTTCCTGCCAAGCTTGATAAAATGCAGAAGTGTTCAGTATTTGTTCAAAATAGGTTACACACCATAAATGAACTGTGTAATAAACACCCAATTCATTTTTCTTTTGTGTCAGGTTGTGAAAATCCAGCCGATTGCATCACTCGCAGCTTATCTTTCAAGCAGCTTCAAAAAATAACTACTTTTCAGGTCCCAAATTTCTGCTTAATGAGACAGAAGGTCAGCTGAACAGGGAATCTATCTTGGATTTTGTAATACCTGCCCTTCCGGTAAAGCAAGATTCTCCTGTTGGTGTTGTCCAGTCTTATCATGGTACTATAACTACAAAGATTGAGGAGCATACCGATGCTTTATCAAGATGTTCTAGTTACCATAAAGTTGTTTCTGTTTTCCGTAGAGTACTTATCTTTGTTAATAACTTGAAAATGAAACTAAAACTAAAGGATCCTGTTAAGTTTGGACATATTACCTGTTTTGATATTAATCAAAACTTCTTTGCAGAGGCTACAAAGATGGTAATAAGAAGAGATCAGCAGAAGCACTTCCCTGAAATTTTTTAATATTTTGAATCAAGAAACCGGTTGCTCAAAGATATCCCCAAGTTAGTTGGACGGCTCAATGTTTATGTGGATCAGGAAGGCCTGTTAAGGGTATGTAGCAAAATGCAGAAACTGAAAGATGACCGAAGGATGCGATTTCCATTGCTAATTTCTAAAGATAGTTTACTAACTAAATATATTGTATTAGATTATCATGAACGTTTGTTACATGCTGGATGCCATAGGCTACTGGCTGAAGTACGTAAGATATTTTGGATACCTAGATTTTTTTTCAGTAGTTAAAAGGATAATCCGCACATGTGTCATATACCGTAGGTTCAATGAGAGGACAGTTAATCTTAATCAACACTGTTATAGAGATTTTAGGATTAATCCCCCAGAGATTCCTTTCCGCTATATTTTTGTAGATTACATGGGACCCTTCTTTGTACGTTCCAGTGGGAAAAAAGTAAAAGCATGGATAATATGTTTCACATGTACATGGAGTAGAGCTATAAATCTGAAGGTGTGCATGGACTTGAGTGTTAAAGAGTATCTTAGAGCCTTCCAGCTTCATACGTTTGAGTTTGGACTACCAAATTTGTGCATTTCCGATCAGGGATCTCAGTTAGTAGCAGGAGGCAACGTAATTCTAGATTATTTAAAAGACCCAGAAGTTAAACTCTATCTAGAAGAGAATGGCATAAAGAACCTCCAGTTTGAACAGTTTTTCAAAGGGAGCTCGGCTCTTGGTTCAATGGTTGAAAGTTGTGTGAAACTTACTAAGAGATGCTTATTTGGAGCCATAAGAAACAATGTTTTAGATATAAGGGATTTTGAGTTTTTAATATATCAGACTGTCCATTTATTGAATAGAAGGCCAATAGCTTTTAAAGAGGCATTAAGAGATACAGATATAAACAAATCACTTACTGATCCCATAACACCAGAGTGTCTAATTAGGGGTTATGACCTTGTTTCAGTTAACTTAATTCCTGAGCTGCAAAGACATCCAGATCTAGAATTGGATGAGGACTATCTAGTTTCTCCTTGTGATAAAGTTAAAGAAAACTACACAAAACTGCGTAAAGTCAGAAGTCATTTGATTAACATTTATCATGAAGAATTTTTGGGTAACTTGACAAATCAAGCTGTAAATGCGAAAGACAGATTCAAACCTGTAAAACATACACTTCTTCAAAAGAATGATGTGGTTCTAATTAAAGAACCATATAGTAAGCCAAACCAATACCCAATGGGAATAGTCCATGATGTAGTTCTCAATGAGCTTGGGGAAGGTACTTGGGGAACTTACTAAGAGACATTCATCTAATCTAATATTTCTTTACAGACCTGATGTTTCTTCAAATGAAGATAAAGACAGTCCTAATAATGACTCGATGATTCTAATCTGGCCAACAACCGCATTCTGGGAAAGCGTAAAGCGGCAAAGATTAGTGCTCTGAAGACCAGACAAATTTTACAGTAAAGTTTGTCTGTGTAGGCTTTTTTATTTATTATTGGTGATGGTAATTTAAATAATTTTGGCAAATATTAGAAAAAAAATTCTGGTAATGTAAATACTTTTGGTATTTGTTTAAAAATTCAATCCTGCTTTTATTTCATAACAGGACTGAATGTTTTGGGGGGAGTGTGTTAAATATATGGTTTTTATCTTTTCTTTCCAACTTCAGAATCCTTGTATTCTCGTTTTCTTTATCTGTTTATTTTTAGTGCGAAAAAAGTACTTTGACTTTTTCATAATCCTTGGTTTTCAACTCTCTTGGAAAATAAAAAGATCTCAAATGTAACTTTAAATAACTTTGATAATTATTTAATACCTGTAAATACTTTGTGCTGCATTTGAGACCATTTCATAGTATTTAGCCCTTCTTGAATTATTTAACGAAGTTAACGAGTAATGGTAAGAATTTTTACCAAGCAGTATCTGCCTAACCCTCCAAGGAAGCAGTTCTCTTGACTAAAGGAAAATGGATTAACTCGACCTTCGTTAGAAACTTGCCAACTAATGTGTGATCATTACTAATGAACTCTTTTCACTTGAAGGACTTTTATTGCTGTGAAATAATGAAGTGCTAAGTACCACCAGTTTCACCAAAGTGCAATGGAGAGACGAGGGCATGATTCTCCAAGGGAGTGAGTTTTTAGAGGAACCATATAATGAATTGTGTAGCAGCATGGAAGAGAGGCCAAGACGGGGATTCTATTTCCCTACCATAGTCTTTGGCATCCACCACATACTGCTGGATTACTTCAGAGGGATTCAACTCCGTGGATTTATATCGAGCAAGCAGGCGCTTGATAACTTTGAGGTAGGTCTCGGTAAATGTTGGCACACTTTACGAGATTTAAAGTTATTGAATGAATAATTTTAGCGCTGAGTCATTAATCCCGTAAAAAATAAAACTTGTAACCAGAAAGAATTTACTCTTGTTAATATTTTGCTTTGCCATTTATCATATCTTTTGAGATCTTTTTATTGAATCTTACTCTGAACTTTAAGTCGCTTGCATAGGCAATAATTTCATGTACAATTTTCTGATAGACGTATCATTTCTTTTATAGGCTATGGTAATGATATTGCTCGACGAATCTTATAAACTTTTCACTGGTTATAAGCGATTCGGAGTGTGGAGGTTAGGTAACTAGTGCCAGAGTTACCTAGATATCGGGGCAGCATCAAGTGTCATTAATATTAATTTATATTCTGCATAATATTATGCTTTAAATTTATTGTATGTTCAATAATAAATTCAATGTTCACTTTGATGTTTGTTTTCTCACATTTTTTTACAATCTTCATATAAGTTTTTCCCGAATATATTATTATTATTATTATTATTATTATTATTATTATTATTATTATTATTATTATTATTATTATTATTATTATTATTAATTTTATAATTATTATTATTATTATTATTATTATTATTATTATTATTATTATTATTATTATTATTCATTTTATAATTATCATTGTTATTATTATAATTATTATAATTATTATTATTATAATTATTATTATTATAATTATTATTATTATTGTTATTATTATTATTATTATTATTATTATTATTATCATTATTATTTCTATTATTATTATTTTTATTATTATTATTTTTATTATTATTTTTATTATTATTATTATTATAATCATCATCATTATTATTATTATTATTACAAATTTTATAATTATTATTATTATTATTATTATTATTATTATTATTATTATTATTACTATTATTATT
>NW_027171725.1:0-15000 GCF_036898095.1 Palaemon carinicauda
ACTGGGTCGAAGTTCCTTCTAAATCAATGGTCCCTATTGAGAGAGAGAGAGAGAGAGAGAGAGAGAGAGAGAGAGAGAGAGAGAGAGAGAGAGAGAGAGAGAGAGAGACTACACCTTGTATACAAACCGAAATTGAGTCGACCTCAAAATTTCAAAGCTATCTAAACTAGTCTTCCTTCTATTAGCGATCACATAAATTACAGGAATTGCAAAGAACAATATCACAGTCATTACCAAAACAAAAACCCAATAACTATTTCTGAGGTGATGCCATTAAAATATTAATACAATCTCTCTCTCTCTCTCTCTCTCTCTCTCTCTCTCTCTCTCTCTCTCTCTCTCTCTCTCGGGCTGAGAGCACAATCAATTAGCATTACTGCCACCCACATCATATTCTTATTGAGTACCCTTTAGTAACTTTAAACTCCCTTGGGGGGCCGGAACTACGAGTCTAAGAGCCCCTTCCAGAGTAACTACGAGCAATCTACGATGACGAATTCGTAGTCCGTACATTTTAAGCTTTGAAAAGAATAATATCGTAAAATATAGCGAAATGTGAAGATGGTTAATCACTTAATGACTTATAAAAGAATCTTCCCCAAAATTTCTAGACCGATTTCTACTCCTCTTATCATGCCTTAACCTATGCAATCTTCAATCTCCAAATCGATCCCTGCCGGGTACCGTGAGTTAAAGCTGTTTACTGGGGAGGCCACTGTCGTGGTTGGGCACCAAGGGTGGGGCGGGGAGGGTTTGGGCTTGCTCAACTGACGTTCTGGTGAACACCTTTTCTGATGAAACTGGAACTGAAACCAGACACCTTCAACCTTTAAATATCAATATTGTAGAGACATCAAGGGATAAAAATACATGCAGAGATGTAAATTGATTTCGGGACGACTACGATAATCCCAAGATACTTTTGAGCCTTCTCAAAGAAGGTGATTTCACAGATGTTCACTTTTTACAAATTAAGAAAGGGAATATGCTGCCAGAACGAGAGAGAGAGAGAGAGAGAGAGAGAGAGAGAGAGAGAGAGAGAGAGAGAGAGATCTAATAAAAAATTTAACCCAATTTCAAACGGAAGTGTTAATTAAAAATGCAAATTTACACAATACCATATAGCGATTCAGGAAAGCAATGAGATACTGTGAACAGTATAGAAGGGACCTATTAGCAGGAGGGTGGGAGATCGAGAGGGAGGCAGAAAATTAGATGGCGAGATAAGGTGGAGATAGATAAGGATAAGGAAAGAAGAGGTTTGCTGGAAGAGGATGCCTTTGATGGAAAGCATTGGAGAGGACGCATCGGGCAACCGTGTAGGGATGGAGGTGGAGTAGAAGAAGAAGAAGAACCATAAACCATTCATCTAAAACTTTCGGAAACATATAATCTTTTCTAATCAAGTTTTATGTATTTATAACAAACACTTCCTATTATATGAATTTTAAGATTTGGGGATTTTAATAACTGTTACACAACGCATGTCTATCATTTCTAATTCTTCGACAAAAATCAGAATATATAGCTCATTAGGCTGTTGTTGTGCTCTGACCTTAATATGCCGACATTATTAACTAACTTTATCCTGAATTCTAATCGAAACCCCCTTCTGACGTCATCATATAGATCCGAAATCCTCAAAGCCAGCCCACCTTCGCCTAATGTCATAACACACGAGATAATTCATCAATTCTCGTCGATTTTGGAAATCAGTTAAGTTTACGATTCACAAAAAGGAAGAAGAAATTGTCCATTTGTATTGCATGAATGAATATATAATTATATAAGAATTATTGCTCCTTAAGAGGTATATATAATATCTATGTGGCTCATTTTCTGTTTCTTATTACTATTCCCATCATTATTCTTTCCATAGCTCTTCGAGTTGTAACTAATGCATGTTCTAAGGCTTTAGTAAGGCTCCAAGTTTCTGATGCACGAGTTAATACTGCTATGGCCATCCGATTAAATAACATCCTTTTTGAAATGTTATATATAATTATCTATATTTATATATATATATATATATATATATATATATATATATATATATATATAGAGAGAGAGAGAGAGAGAGAGAGAGAGAGAGAGAGAGAGAGAGAGAGAGAGAGAGAGAGAGAGAGAGAGAGAGAGAGAGGAGTATATAAACGTATATATATAAAAACACAATCTAATGTATTAGAGACGTCCAAAACCCGATGACTTATATAAAACAGTATATGGTGATGAATACATAAATCAGCTAACTTATAAATAAATAAATAAATAAATATATATATATAATATATATATATATACATATATATATATACATACATGCATATATATATATATATATATATATATATATATATATATATATATATATATATACATATATGTGTGTGTGTGAGAGAGATTGTTGTTGTATATGTGTGTGCGAGCGCACGTGTGTATGTGGATGGGTGGCTGCGTTTGCGTGGAAATGTATAAACAATACCATAGAACTTCTAATAAACGGGGGATAACCTTTGGCTAGGCGATCACGCATATCAATGTGTGTGTATATATGTATATAATATACATACATATATATATATATATATATATATATATGTATGTATGTATATATGTATATATGCACACACACACACACACACACACACACACATATATATATATATATATATATATATATATATATATATATATATATATATATAAAACACGTTTATTGCATCTTTCGCCGTTACGACCAGTCCTACTTCTTTCCTTTTCTCTTTCCATAATCCTTTTGGTCCTGAGCTCGAAAAAAAAAAAACATTGAATTTCCCTTTCCATTGGAAAAATAAACAACAATATTTCATATATCTCGAAAATTCATGATTCCAATTCACGTTCCCCGAAAGATTTATTTATTTCTTAATACTATTCCTTGTTCACCTGATCTTTCGAACTTGTTAGTGCCACTATATAGCAGGGTCGGCCACCCATCTCAACATTCTCCATCTATTTCTATTTGTTGCATCTTCCTCCTGCTGAGCCAACCCACCAAACAAACCTCTCCTTCCCACATCCATCCTTCGGATCACTTGACGTCCTAACTGGCACGTTCTTTGCTCTATTGATTGGTTCCACCTCCTTCCTTCCTTCCTTCTTATTTGCCATATATAATAAAGAACAACTCTCTCTCTCTCTCTCTCTCTCTCTCTCTCTCTCTCTCTCTCTCTCTCTCTCTCTCTCTCTCTCTCTCTCATATATATATATATATATATATATATATATATATTAAAAATATATATATATATACACATATATACATAAATATATAGATTTCTTTCCAGTCACGCATAGCGGGATTGCCAGAGGTATAGCTACTCGGTATCTTCCGGTTCCAAGGAGAGGGGATACCTCAAGAGGTACACGTCAATGGCCTTTGCCAGGATGCAAGATAACAATTAATCAATCAATCAAGAGGTATACTCGAAAATCACTACTGCCTTGTAGTTAGGAAAGGGGGAGGGGCAGGGAAGGGTTGAAACTGTGCGCGTGCATATCTACCTAAATATTTAACTCCTCTAGTTCTATTATTATTATTATTATTATTATTATTATTATCATTACTTCTTGATAAGCAACAACCCTAGTTGGAAAAGCCCAACAGGGAAAATGGCCCAGTGAGGTAAGAAACAAGGAAGAAAAAGAAGAATAAAAAATTTCAAGAACAGTAACATTAAAATAAATATTTTCTATATAAACTATAAAAACTTAACAAAACAAGAGGAAGAGAAATAAGTTAGAATAGTGTGGCCCGAGTGTAATCTCAAACAAGAGAACTCTACCTCAAGACAGTGGAAGATCATGGTACAGAATCTATGGCACTACCCAGGACTAGAGAACAATGGTTTGATTTTGGAGTGTCCTCCTCCTAGAAGATCTTCTTACCATAGCTAAAGAGTCTCTTCTACCCTTACCAAGAGGAAAGTAGCCACTGAACAATTGCACTGCAGTAGTTAACCCCTTGAGTGGGGAAGAACTGTATGTTAATCTCAGTGTTGTCAGGTGTATAAGGACAGGAGAATCTGTAAAGAATATTCCAGACTATTCGGTGTATATGTAGGCCAAGGGAAAGTAAATCGTAATCAGAGAGAAAGATACTATGTAGTACTGTCTGGCCATTTAAGGACTCCATAACTCTCTAGTAGTAGTATCTCAATGGGTAGCTGGTGCCCAGGCCAACCTATCATCATCTTGGCTAGCAATTCAATTCCCTCCTCTTTTTCTTTTCTTTAACATGCAAAATACTTTCTCCGTTTCATCTTTGACCCAAGAAGTAAAAAGGTTCACATTTCACGAGAAGAGACGTTGGAAGGTAAACATCTTCAAGAGATCGATACATCATAAACTACATAGCTTAGCTTTCTTATTTCCTTCCTTGAAGCGGAAAATGAAGAAAAAAATAAAACCTTTCATCTTTTTTTCAGTCCAGTCCTTTTCGGAGGGCAACTTAAACCTAAAAGCTTGGCCCCATATTCATATTTCATAAAAATGTTTTCGTGAGTTTGTTTAAAAAAAAGATTTATCGATTAATCAGATTTACGAGGTGAAAAAAAAAATAACCTGACCCAACATATACTTCAACATATACTTTCCAAACATTGTAATACAAATGTAATGTAACAAGAAGGACTACTTCCGATAAAGAAATATGAATAAATCTCATCCTGTAAGTACTATAAGCAGGAAATAAAGATTTTCCTTAATGTTTATCCTCCTCCTTTGGAAATAAGATGAAACCGACAAACTATGCTTAATAAGCATCTCCACATCAATTCGATGCATAACTGTACCCTGAGGCCCAGACTCGTATAACCAGTATTGTTCTGACGTTCTGTAAACAATGGTTGAGCATTATATATATTTCAGTGCTTAACCACGATTTAAAGGATTAAATGCTACTCATGATTGGCAGAGGCAAGGGCCAGTGACATTATCCTAGCTAGCAGAACGATGCCCTAGAGACTGAATATATAATCAGCGCCCAAGCTCCCTCTTCGCCCAGGTAAGGACTTGGGAGGGTCAGGCAGTGGCTTCTGATGCCTTAGCAGATTGACCTATAGGATACCCCAAACCCACCATCATTAGCCCACAAGGATAGGTTGCAGATACTAAATGAAACTATCAAGCTTGAGCGGGACTCGGACCCCGGACCTCAGTCCGGCAGATGACCAGGCAAGGACGTTTCCAATAGGTCTGGTTCCGTTAACAATTCCTCAAAGTATTTTTCTTATTTAACAGATGGCAAAAACCTGATGTTTCCAAGTAAACATATTTCACAGAAGTAATAAGAAATGTAAGACTTGTAACATTCAACTAACTAAGAACACAATCACCAGATACAAAAACAACAGTAACAGGTCACACAGGAAACACATTAAATGATGAAATCCTTTCGCTAACTACGACGACGAAGAGAGAGTGAGTGCTATTAACAGAACGAAATTGCATGTACAAATGTGTATGACCTGAAATACAAGTAACTCAAAGCCAACTCATCATTTTTAAAAGTATTATATAAGAAAAGTTATTCAGTTGAAATGATGCATGGCTCTTCTTCGCTTCCCGAAATCCAGATATGATTTCTGGGTGGTAAAGCAACGGAAAAAAGAACACTTCTGTGTCCCATGCAATCGTAAAATGGAAGGCGATGAAGATATATACTTTTATCTTTATTCATACGAATTCGCCATATAATGAATGAATACGGCAGTAGCTGATGTTTGTTTTCTCGTTGGAACCATCCTATGTTTGGAGAAATGGTTCGACAGTGAAAAATATATGTAAAAAATAACAGTTCATCAGGCATCGTTATCAGAAGCTTTAATTTGTAAACGAAATGTATGTAAAAGTCCATTTACTTGAAGAGCAATGCATTCTTGGACCCTACCAACCTTTCCCCATATCATCTTAACCTATATCTCAATTGTAACCGGCAACAACAACTAGGCTTTGTTTAATAGAAAATTGTTATTATTCAAAAGAGAGAGAGAGAGAGAGAGAGAGAGAGAGAGAGAGAGAGAGAGAGAGAGAGAGAGAGAGAGAGAGAGACCCATTCAAGGCTAACCACAAGGTCTATAGAATACAGACCTTGGCTAACCATAATATACGGCCTACTAAATGCTGTTACACGAGGAAGGAAAGAAGGAAATAATATCAAATATTTCTATACGGGATAGAAGAAATAGAGAAGAGAAAGAAATAGCATATCAAATGAGGAAAAAAAGACAAAGAAATTCAAAGATGAAGTATACAGAAGAGATGTAGGGACCAAGTGACAATTACGCTATTATCCAATTTTGCACATTCATTTTGCAAATTTCTTCTATTCATTGAGAGAGAGAGAGAGAGAGAGAGAGAGAGAGAGAGAGAGAGAGAGAGAGAGAGAGAGGGCAATATCAACACATAATATTCATAAAATCAGCACATGATTATGAATAGCCCTCACCGTTCTGCTTATAACAGTAAAGATTACATTACAGTTCTAACTAACTTAATCACATTACACGTATTTCCTTAACCTTCATTATTCCCCATTTTTATTTCTAAAATGGCGTCCATAAAAGTTTTTAAGAAGAGAAAACAATTAAGAAAATAACCCGATGGAAAAACGTTATTTATTTTCTTCCCATTTCTCTTCGTTGGACGGGAAAGGCGAGGCATTTATTGTCTCGGAAGATTTCTAATTAAGCTTCTGGTGAAACCGAGAGAAAGGAAAGGCCGAGATAAAAGGGAAATGGGAAGGGATTAATCACCCTTTTGAATAAATCTTAGACGGTTAAAATGAACAATGCTGAACAATTTATATGCTCTTATTAGTTCAATTAAAAAACAATTCTTTATCGATAATAAATTGGGAAATATTTCTTAAATTTACACGAGTAAAAAAAAAGCATTTACTGGCTGAAAATTAATAAAAATGTAAGGGCTTACCTATTGGAGCAACCTATATGAACTTTGATTCAACCCGTTAATAAATAAAGTATCATTAAGATATATAAAATCGGAATTCATTAAAAACATCTACCTATCTACACAAACGCGCACACACACATAGATATATATATATACATAATATATATGATATATATATATATATATATATATATATATATATATATATATATATATATATATATATACATACGTATTGCATATTTTACTTAATTAACTTATTCAGTGAATAAGACCTAAAAAATATAAAATAGTAAATAGTATTTTCTTAATAAATGATCATTAAGTAAATATTAATAATGTCTCATAAAAATGGGCAGGACAAAATGATTCGAAGAGTTATCTTTGTTCAAAACAGTCTCACAGACTATTCTGCTGTCAATTTCTCCATATAAATCGGAATGTTACAAAACAGACTTTCAAATACAAGTGCAAAGCGAAATGCCAACAAACGACAAAAAAAAAAAAAAAAAAAATTACACAATTTTTATAGTTAAACGCTTCATCGAAAAGTAACATTGTGACTTCTATTCATTGTCAGATCCCAACTATTAAAATCAAACCTTTTCGCAAGGATAATTAAACCCTTTCCGTATCATTCATTTATCAAAAGTTCGTCACCAGGCGACGACATGTCACCTAGTTTCATATGGAGAGAGAGAGAGAGAGAGAGAGAGAGAGAGAGAGAGAGAGAGAGAGAGAGAGAGAGAGTGCTATAAATTTGTATTTTTCTTTAAACAGTGATCAGGGAAACAGGATGTTAAATAGATGCCCTCCACAGCGAAAGAATAAATGTTTCACCATAGGGCAAACATTTTCTCTCTCTCTCTCTCTCTCTCTCTCTCTCTCTCTCTCTCTCTCTCTCTCTCTCTCTCTCTCTCTCTCTCTCTCAACTGGACTGCAAAAGAGCTGCACACGGTTATCTTAACCTTCATCGTCTAACTTTTCTCATCGCAATATATATTTGTGTATTAATAAGAACGAATTAGGTTGTGTAGTGCAGCATATCTCAAAACAGAAAACAATAAAGGTGATAAAAAAAAGTGGCAGCCAAGTATTCAACACAGAGACGAAGAAAGTAAGCCCCATGAGAAACATAGATTGCAAAGATTGATTTAAAGGCATAATGGCAGAAAAATCTTGGCACTTGCCCTCACTAAAATCTAAGACATTTATTTTGAACTTAACCGAATCTCATACTATAAATTCCAATATCCCGGCCTCAAAAATCAAACTAAAACCGGGGAGGGCTGGGCAGTGGCCAAAACTACCTATCCTTAGTTTTAAAAGTATGGTGAGGTTGTAGACGCTATAAGAAACTATCGAACTTGAGCTTGACTCAATTTTCCGTTCGGCAGAACGCCAGGCAGGGACGTTTCCAGTAGGCCACCACAACCTTAAAGTTACTGCTGTAAACTACCGTGACAATGCTTCTGTGGATATTTTAAAAAAATGTGAGTAGGGATAAGATAGAGGGTCCTCCAACTTGAATTCAGCAAGTACGGGACCTAACACAGGAAATAAATACAAACAAGCTTACAAAACGTCTTATTATAACTTTATTTATTCCTGGTGGAAACATTATGTAACAAGATCTGTTTTATGTAGAAAGAAGAATGATGATATAAGCTTTGATCAACAACAAACTGATCTAAATGATACAATTAGGACGATTTCTTTGGCTGTTTCGTTTTTATCTCTTCCCCAAATGCTTTCCTACCTTCAAAGTGGCTTTCCATTTCCTCCTCGCGAGGAACAATATCATTAATTCTATATTTGATTTTCATTGAAATAACTTCATTCATTTCTGACTCAGAAACCTTTACAATGAAAACATAATATCGTTTAGGGATGTGTACTTCTTTAGGAGTGAGATTGCCGGCCTACCTTGTCCATTTGCAATGCAAATTGATTGAAAGGTTTCAAATAAATATTCGGCTCAATACAACAAAGACATATACCCTTATTCAATGTTTTTATCAGAGGTGTGTCTTCCACTGTTATTTTCATCACATCATACTTTTCAAGGAGACAAGAATCTTTTGCAGTCTTTTTAACATTGTCTATTTCAAGTTCAATTAGTCGATTGAGATCATGTCCTATTCCTGTCTTTGCATCAAGGCAGAAGTATTGCTTGCCTTCTTTCCTTCATTCTTCGCAAAGGACGAATTAAAACACTGCTTGCTCTCTAACATTGCTTCACACTACCAGGAATTGTCTCAATCAAAAGAAGACGCTTCTTCTACACTTCCGTTTTGAATTTTATGCTAGGGACTAGGGAATTTAGATTATTGAAAAATATATTAAAATCTCCCCAGCTATCATCCCAATATGTGAAAATGTCATCAACATAGCCAAACCATGTTCGTAGGTTTAATTGTTGTTAATATTGTTCCAAAATACAAATCTCTTCCTATCAAGAATCATATAAGGTGATAATGTATCTCTGAAGGCAGTACGCTAGTAATACCCCTTTAACGTTTACTATTATTCAAAAAATCATAGGTTTGTGTCCAATCAATATAATTCTCTTAAATATATACACATATATATATATATATATATATATATATATATATATATACACATACACATTATATATATATATATATATATATATATATATATATATATATATATATATATATATATACACACACACATTATATATATATATATATATATATATATATATATATATATATATATATACACATTATATATATATATATATATATATATAATGTGTATATATATATATATATATATATATATATATATATATATATATATATATATATATAGGTAGTGGGTTGGAAAGGGCACCTGCCACACGTTGAGATACTACCGCTAGAGTTTTATGGGGTCTACTGACTAGCCAGACAGTACTACATTGGATCCTTCTCTCTGGTTGCGGTTCATTTTTCCTTTTGCCTACACATATAAACACACCGAATACTCTGGCATATTCTCTTTTCTACTCATACACTTGACAACACTGAGATTACCAAACAATACTTCTCCCCCCAAGGGGTGAACTACTGCACTGTAATTGTTCAGTGGCTACTTTTCTCTTGGTGAGGATAGAATAGACTCTTTAGCTATGGTAAGCAGCTCCTCTAGGAGAGGGACACTCCAAAATCAACCATTGTTCTCTAATCTTAGGTAGTCCCATAGCCTCTGTACCATGGTCTTCCACTGACTTGGGTTAGAGTTCTCTTGCTTAAGGGTACACTCGGGCACACTATTCTATCTTATTTCTCTTCCTCTTCTTATGTTAAAGTGTCTATAGTTTGTATAGGAGATATTTATTTTAATGTTGGTGCACTTCCTAAAAATTTTATTTTTCCTTGTTTCCTTTCCCCACTGGGCTTTTTTCCCTGTTGGAGCTCCTGGGCTAATAGCATTGTGCTTTTCCAACTAGGGTTGTAGCTTAGCAATTAATAATAATAATAATACTGTATATATATCTAAATGTATACATATACATTTTCATACATATATATATATATATATATATATATATATATATATTGATATGTATATTTACATATATATATATATATATATATATATATATATATATATATATATATATATATATATATATATATATATATATATGTGACGAACCACTGTGCAAACAATTACCCCTTTACAATGGGCGGTAGTTCTCTTCACACAATAAAATAGAAGTCATATGGGTAGACTTCCAAATTCACTTGTTTCTTATTACGAGTGTATAAGATTGTTGATTATGATCAAATGTATCTTCTTAAAGCTGGTTGCAGACAATCGAAGCACCAATAGCAGGATAATTGGAGGACAGGAACAATAAACTATGTTATAAACAAAACTTTAATCTTACGTTAAATAAAATAATGAAAAAGCACTTCAAAACAACAATAATAAGCAATGCAAAGTGAATGGGTGAGTAAGGTAGATGAATCCCGTGGTGAGAACAATGTATTCTAACAAAATCAATAAATTTGGGGTTACCTTATAACATGTAAGGTAAGAATACAGGGATGATTTACAGCAGAAAGGCGAGTGTAAACAAAAGATAATGAGAAGAATGGAATGAAGATGGCGCTGAAATAAGGTGATGTATTTACAAAGAAAATGGAAAAATAAACATTAGACAAATCAGATATGTTAGCATATGTACAACATATGGGGATATCACAGTCTCCCCTTGTTTTTGTTTTTTTCCATTTCCCGAGGATCAACCGAGGTTATCCTTGATAAGGAGTCTGCCACAATGTTTTCTCGTCCTGATATGGCGATTACTTGGATATCATGTGCAGAGAGCATGTATGACCATCTTAAAAGTTTAGGGTTGAGAGTAGTGGACCTATGGAGATGCGACAGAGGAGAGTGGTCACTGTAGACGTAGATCGTGTCTTGTCCATCAACATAAATCTCGTATCTTTGGATGGTAGCTACGATGGCGAATAGTTCTTTCTCCTCAGTGGGCCAATTTAGTTGGGAACCCATAAATCGTCCACTGGAATAAGAGACTGGTAACAGATCAGCTAGTGGGGGCAGGTTTCCTGTTATGGCTGTTATTGGAGCAGGATGCTGTAATAAAATGCCCCCATATCCAAGATCACTAGTGTCTGTTTGGAGATAGAATGGTTTGGTGAGGTTAGGTGCCATTAATATAGGAGGAGATGACAAGTAAGTTTTTAGCTGGTTAAATATTTGGTCATGTTGTTGGCTCCAAGAAAAATTTACTTTTGAAGAAGTTAAAGCAAATAGTGGTCCTGTGAATGGTGAAAAATTTGGACTGAACTTAGAGTATTATCCTACCATACCTAGAAATCTTTTTAATTCCTGTTTGGTAGTTGGAACAGGATAAGAAGTTATGGCGCTAATATTTGCATCATGGGGTAATACTTTACCACTGCCAACTCGATGACCAAAGTAAGATACCTGACCTTTGCAAAAATTACTTTTTGCTAAGTTGATCGTTAATCCATGTTGTTTCAACCTTGAGAAAACTTCTTTTATCTTTTGAATATGGTTTACCCAGGTGTCAGAGGCAATAATGATGTCATCTAAATATACAAATACTTTTTCCAAGTCCTGTAAAATTAAAGACATTACTCGTTGGAAGGTGGCAGGTGCGTTGGCTAATCCGAATGGCATTACGTTATAACTAAATAATCCTAATGGAGTGATAAATGAAGAAATTTCCTTTGCCGTTTCTGTTAATTTAATTTGGTAATAACCCTTCAACAAATCTATTTGGGTTAAGTAGGTCGAATTACTTACTTGGTCAATGATATCTTGTATTCTTGGTAGAGGTTACGAATCTTTAATTGTTAAATTATTAATTTTCCTGTAATCGGTACAAAGACGAAATTTACCATTTTTCTTTCCTACTAGGAGACATGGGGAAGCCCATGGTGACGCACTGGGTTCTGCCAATCCTTCTCTTATCAAGTAGTTCACTTCTTTTATGATACCCAATTTCTTCTGTGATGTTCGATAGAAAGCTTGTTTAATGGGTGCAGCACCTGGTTGTAGTTTGATGTCATGATCTAGCATGGTGTATCTGCCTGGTTTATCTGAAGTTATACTAGGAAATTCATTGAATAAAGCTACTAAAGATTTACATTTTGATGCAGATAAGGGTTGTAAATAGTCTGATAAGTTTTCCAAGATCTTTGAGTTTTGAGAATCCTGCCAAGATGCAGTTATTGGATCATCTGTAAATTGATCCATAGGACAATCTATGTATGGTATGGCACTAGTAATCATTACCGTTTTACTTTCAGCTGTTGAGGGAGACAAATAGGCCTTTAAGAGGTTTATGTGGACTAATTGAGTAGACTTACGCTTATCTGGAGTGGCGATTATATAGTTGGTTGGCGAGATACGTTGAGTGATGGTATAAGGTCCCTGGTATTTCTCTCGTAGGGGAGAGCCTGCAATCGGATGGTATAGCAGCACTGCATCTCCTACTTTGAAACTTCTGGTTTTAGCCTTTTTATCATAGTTAATCTTCATCTTCTCTTGAGCTGTTATCAAGTTAGTTTTGGCAATGGAGTGAAGATCTGAAAGTTTCCTGTTGAGTTCCGAAATATATTGGGAAAGAGGCACCTCATTATCTCCCAACTTCAGGATGCGTTCTTTGACTGAACTGAGGATAGTTCGTGGCCGTCGACCGAAGAGTAGTTCAAAAGGTGACATACCAGTAGACTGATTTCGAACTCCTCGTATGATGTACATGATCAGTTCCAAATCGCAATCCCACTCTTTACCTGAACTATGGGTGTATTTCCGGAGAAGATTTTTAATGGTCTGGCGAGTGCGTTCTAATGCTCCATTGGTCTGTGGATGGTAAGCTGAGGAAGATACTTGGGTTATATGGTAATCTTTCATAGCTGTTTTAAATGCATGACTCATGAAATTGGTTCCTTGATCACATTGTAGTTCAGTTGGAAATCCTACAACAGTAAATATGGACACTAGTGACTTTAGGATGTTCTTGGCTGAAATGTTTCTTAAAGGTACTGCAAATGGATAACGGGTAGTTGGGCATAAGGCCGTAAGCAAGTATTCATGTCCCCTTTTTGTCTTAGGCAAAGGGCCTACACAATCTACTATGATCTTACTGAAAGGTTCTTTAGGCACAAGTATAGGTTTTAATGGTGCAACTGGTACTTTTACATTAGGACTACTTACTTTTTGACATGTTGTACATGTTTTTACGTACTCTTTAATGTCATTCTTCATGTTTGGCCAATAAAAGTCTTGACTGATGCATTCATATGTTTTAGTGATACCAAGATGAGAGTCAGCAGAGTGAGACAATTCTAGGATCAGAGGTCTTATATCCTTAGGAACAACTACCTGGAATAGATCCTTCCAGGTTTCTAGATGACTGTTCTTGTTGGACCTGAATTTTATCATTAGTACATTATTATTAATATAAAAATAAGAACACTTGTTGGTATCCTTTGGTTTCACTTGGTTGAAACACTGCTGTAGAGTGACATCTTTCCTTTGTTGATAGCTAAAGGAATCAGGCTGGATCTTATATGTACTCATCAACTCGTTGAAATCCATAGGTTCAGAGACTGGCAACGGGTTTGATGATGATTCAGTAGGGGTGTCCTTTTTACTGCTTCGTGTCACTGCTAAGCATTCCTTCTGTACAACATCACCTGGAGATACTGCTATTAAGTTTGTTAAGACAACAGAGTTAGTTATGTCATTACCCAGGATTACATCTACATTCTTGCATGGTAACAGTTCTGGATTTACAGCTACTTCAGTAGTTCCAGAGAAATAAGGACAATGAAGGTTTACATTAATGAGAGGCAACATAGACTTACTGGTTAGGTCATTAACTGCAACATACCTGTGAGTTTCACCTTTAGATTGTATTACTTTAGGAGAGACGATCGTTTGAGAGGATCCAGTGTCTCTGAGTATGGTTACAGGTTTACCATTTATTTTGCCTGAGCAAGTGAAGGGTGCAAACGCTTGGGACTCGTGTGATGCGCAATGGAAGGTCTTTTTCTTCTCCACCTTAGGTTTTGGTTCCTGTTTGGGCAGATTCATTTGCTTAGGAGAGAATTGAGGGGGATTAGGTTTTCTCTTTAAGTATGAAGCTGCACAATGTGGAGCAGGACATTCTGAAATATGATGTCCTTCTTGTTTGCAGTATGTACAAGTTTCCTTAGGTCTAGTTTCTCTATATGGGGTTTTACCTACTTTATGAATAAGAGCATAGTCATCTGCCTTTAAAGCGGCTTTCTTAGGGTCAGATTCATTCTGCTCTCTTAGATACACATTAATGCTACCTGGTATTTTCCTTAAGAACTCCTCCATTACTATTAAATCTTTCAACTGCTCAAAAGTTTTGACATCTACTTTGTCTACCCACTTCTGAAACTGTTTAATCTTTCCATTCATAAATTCTAAAAAGGTCTGCTGAACTTGCTTCTGACTATTACGAAATATTTGCCTATATCCTTCCGCAGTAATAGAATA
>NW_027171725.1:20000-45000 GCF_036898095.1 Palaemon carinicauda
TCTGCATATATATATATATATATATATATATATATATATATATATATATATATATATATATATATATATATATATATATAATACATATATATATATACTTATACATATACATATATATACAGTATATATAAATGCATAAATATACACGTATACATATATATATATATATATATATATATATATATATATATATATATATATATATTGTACCAACCGTGTGTCACACAATTGTACATAATTCCTTTTGTATATATTATGCTTGTATCTGCGCTCTTCCCACGCACTAAAAAGAACCTGAATGATCATGTCTCCGGTTTTGCTCTGTAACATTGTCTGTCTCTCGAACATGTTATGTCCTGTTGCCTTGAGGTTTTGTATATAAAGGAGAGTGTTCCTTAATAAACAACTCAGTTGATTGCATCCTGCCTTTGAGTTCACAACCCTCTCTCGGCCCGTCACATTGGTGACCCCGGAAGTCGACTCGCTCCCACCGCCTTCCACCCCCACCCCCTCGCCCCTTCATCATTGGTACTATGGCGGACTCTACGGCAGTTGGTGCTGCGGCCGCACCATTCAAACTTTCATCGTTTGCCAGCGGAGAGGCGTTTGCTTGGTTTCAGCGCGCAGAAGTCCAGTTTCGTATCAGGGGCGTGACTCACTCAACCACCAAAGCGGATTATGTTCTCGCGGCGATACCCGAGGACACCTTCCCAGAAATATCCGACTGGCTTTGTGAACAAGGAGACACCCCAATAGCGTATGACGCCCTCAAAACATACCTTCTGCAGCAGTACTCGCCGTCGCCAGCCGCCCGTATAGCAAAACTTTTTCAGCTCTCGCAACAACCGTTGGGGGACCAAAGGGCTTCGCTTGCCGTCAGGGAAATGACCAGTATCGCTCGCCTTCAACCTGCCGCAGACGGCTCTCCTCGTGAGGTGAACCTACTTCGTGCCCTTTGGATACGCCGTTTACCCGAACCTGTACGCGCTGCCATACCCGATGTCGATAGTTTACCCATAAAGGACTTGATGACCAAAGCCGACGCCCTTATGGACAGCCACTTCAAGACTTCCATCAACGCCTCCACCCCTGACGAAGAGGATGCCTATTCAACGTCAACCGAAGCTGACATGAATGCCGTAGGACATACACGCCTACCCCGTGACGTGCCGAAGCAGCGACAAAGCCGCCCACCACCCACCAATCGCTCGCGCCCCAACGAACGACTTCTACAGCCACTTACTACCTCCCATCCGCCGCAGTTTTGCTACTACCACTTCAGATTCGGGGCAACCGTGAAGAAATGTGCCAAGGATTGTCAGTGGCCAAAAAACGTGTAAGTAGGCCATCGCTTGTGGCGGTGGCCTCCCGTGTTTCTAATCTTTTCTTTTTACAGGATGCAGGAACGGGCGTGCTATTTTTGGTAGACACGGGTGCTTGTCGTTCTCTTTTGCCAAGGAAACTCTTCAAGGCACGACGTAGTCTGTCTACATCTGCCGACGTCCGCTTGGTAGCTGCCAACGGATCTGCGATACCCACCTACGGTTACGAGAACCTCACATTATCGTTCTGAAACGGTAAATTCAATTGGAAGTTTCTCGTTGCTGACGTCACAATGCCAATCCTCGGTGCGGATTTCCTCTCTCATTTCCACCTTCTGGTCGATGTCGCCCACCAACGATTGGTCAACGCAGACTCGTACTTGTCGACACCTCTTCAACCCGCCCCCTCTAACCTCGCTCTCCACATCAGTGCACCCACGAATGCCTACGCCCACCTCCTCACGTCGTACCCGGAAGTTTTCCGTCCAGAACTTCGCCAAACGCCCACGGTTCCTGCCAAGCACGGTATTTATCACCATATCAAGACGACGGGACCCCCAGTCTTCGCAAAATTCAGACGTCTGGCACCGGAACGATTGGCAGCCGCCAAACAGACGTTCGCCGAAATGGAGGAAATGGGCCTTTGCCAAAAGGCCTCCAGCCCTTGGTCGTCACCCTTACACATCGTTCTGAAGAAAGACGGCTCCCTCCGTCCGTGCGGGGATTACAGGCGCCTGAACATGCAAACAGAACCGGATCACTACCCCCTCCCAAACATTGCCGACGTGACCTCCTACCTGCACAAAGCGAAGGTTTTCTCTACGCTCGACCTCCTGAAGGGGTATTATCAGGTGCCTATGAACCCAGAAGACATCCCCAAGACCGCCATCACCACTCCATTTGGTACATACACCACCGCCATCACCACTCCGTTTGGTACAAACACCTTCAATTACTCCTGTTTTGGCCTTCGTAATGCTAGGGCAACGTTTCAACGTCTCATGGATGGCATCTTAGGGGACCTCCCTTTCTGTGTATGTTATGTGGACGACATACTTGTGTTCTCCTCCTCAAAAGAGGAACACCTCCGTCACCTGCGCATCGTGCTCGACCGCCTGCAACAAAACGGCCTTGTAGTCCGGTACGACAAGTGTACCTTTGGCGCCAACGAAGTGTCGTTCTTAGGGCACCGTATCACTCCTGAAGGAGTCCATCCCCTCCCTGAGAAGGTAGCAGCCGTTCAGAACTTCCCCGCGCCCTCGACCGTCAAAGCTCTGCAGGAATTCTTGGGCATGATCAACTATTATCACCGTTTTCTGCCAGCCATTGCCACCACTCTTGCTCCCCTCTACGTCTCCCTCAAGGGCAAGCCAAAGGACCTGAAGTGGGGTCCCCTTCAAGAAGCAGCCTTCTGCAATGCAAAGAAGGCCCTATCAACTGCTGCGGCTCTCACTTTTCCTATCCCACACGCCCCTCTCTTTCTCTCCACCGATGCCAGCGACGTCGCTATTGGTGCAGTACTCGAGCAGGTGGTCAAAGGCTCGCCCCGCCCATTGGCCTTCTTCAGCAGAAAACTGTCCAAGGCAGAATCGGGTTATTCTACCTTCGATCGAGAATTGCTGGCGGTGCACTTGGCTGTCCGTCACTTTCGCCATTTCTTAGAAGGTACGCCCTTCGTCATTCGCACAGACCACATGCCTCTGGTGCACGCCTTCACTCGACAGTCTGACGCCTGGTCCGCCCGTCAACGCCGACATCTCTCCGCCGTGGCTGAATACAATTGCACCCTCTAATACGTCCCTGGGAAAATGAATCCCGTTGCCGATGCCTTGTCAAGAAACACGTTGGCTGCCGTTCAACTGGGATTGGATTACAACGCCCTGGCTGAAGCCCAACGACAGGATCCAGAGTATCAAGCTTGTAGGACATCCTGCACGTCCCTCCGTTGGGAAGACTTCCCCCTCGAAGACTCCAACACCACCCTCCTCTGTGACGTCAGTACTGGTAGACCGCGACCTTGGATTCCTGCTCCGATGCGCCAACAGGTGTTTGATTTCATTCATGGCCTTTCACATCCCTCGTGCCGTTCTACTGCACAGCTGCTGAAGGCAAAGTTCATTTGGCACGGCATTTCTAAGGATGCTAAGGATTGGATCCGCGCCTGTACTTCTTGCCAAACTTCCAAAGTACATCGACACACGGATTCAGGAGTGGGCACCTTTCCTCAACCTCAGCGTCGTTTCGCACACATTCACATCGACGTTGTAGGCCCCCTACCCACATTACAAGGACATCGTTACCTGTTTACCGTCATCGACTGCTCCACTCGTTGGCCTGAAGCAATTCCCGTGGAAACTGCAACGTCCGCCTCATGTACATCTGCCTTACTCTCTGGATGGATTTCAAGATTCGGTATCCCTGAGCATATTACTTCTGACAGGGGAACCACTTTCACCTCTCAATTGTGGACGTCATTAGCGAATCTCCTGGGCATCACCCTACATCAGACAACGGCCTACAACCCCGCTGCCAATGGAATGGTTGAACGTTTTCATCGCACCCTCAAAGCAGCTTTGATGTCCCGCTGCAAGGATTGCAACTGGTTTACTCAGCTTCCCTGGGTCCTCCTGGGACTAAGGACCACTCCTAAAGACGCCCTCGACGTCTCGGCAGCTGAAATGGTGTATGGCAACCGGTTGATCATCCCTGCCGAATTTTTTCCTTCTACAACCTCCTCTGACGATCTCCAGCGCATACGTCACGTCGTGGGAAAATTTACTCCGTGCGGCCAGACTTACAAGCCCCCAGCGAAGCATCACATACCAACAGACTTGTACTCTGCAACACACGTCTTCCTGCGCAACGACACTAGCAAGCCACCACTAACGCCCCCTTACACGGGCCCTTTCCTTGTGATCCGACGCAGTCTGAAAGCATTCCTACTAAACATTCGGGGCAAAGAAGACTGGGTCTCCATTGATCGTCTAAAACCTGCTTATCTTCTGCCAGATGACCCGCCTACAGTTCGCCTCTCCAGATCAGGGCGCCCTATTTAACATGTACAGTATGTCATTTTTAGGGGGGGAACCATGTACCAACCGTGTGTCACACAATTGTACATAATTATTTTGTATATATTATGCTTGTATCTGCGCTCTTCCCTCGCACTAAAAAGAACCTGAATGATCATGTCTCCAGTTTTGCTCTGTAACATTGTCTGTCTCTCGAACAGGTTATGTCCTGTTGCCTTGAGGTTTTGTATATAAAGGAGAGTGTTCCTCAATAAACTCGTCGTCAGTCTCCTTGCAACAAGCGTTGCAATCAGACGTGTGAGCGCCAGTGCGCCAAAGTTGCTACCGGTAAGGACTAAGTGCAACCCCTATCGAGTGAAACTCACAAGCGAAAATCTACGGGTTTTTATACCCTCTTTGGTGTCCATAGATCGCTATGGACGAAAATGTAAACCCTCCCTTGCCTCTGGAGTTCAGTATTACTGACATTGGGGCATTAGAGGGTACCGAAGCTGCCCAATTTATAGATGCTGTCCCAGCCACCCCCACAAATGGAAATGAAACGGAACAGGATATGGATACCAATCCCCCTTCTGATATTGTTGAATCCGATGACAATGAACTGCCCTTTCATGTTCAACGTAAGAGAGGGGCTCCCTCCTCTCCTCCTCCAAACCAACAAGTTGCTAAAAAGGCAAATCAGCAAGCTACATCAAGTGATCCTGAAAATGTCCAATTAGTTATGTCCTCTGAAGACGAACAGGATAACCCTATCTCAAACCTTAACTCAACAAGGTCTAAGGAAATTCAAAACCCTAGGCCTACCCAAGAAGAAGACGATGCAGACTCTGACTCTTCCGGTTTCACTAATGTTCAAAAAAGACGAAAAGGTAAGAAGTCGAAAGTACATGCACCTGTACCCTCATCTTCAAATGCACCTGCCCCTGTTCAAGTCTAAGCAGATACCAAATTTCCTAAATTTAAAATTCCTAACTCTCATCAAAATAATGCCTATGATCAGGTAATCAATTTAGAAAAAAGATATCCCGGTATTAACATATCAGTTAGGCCAAATCTTGAGGGTGACATGATTTTGTTACCTCGGGATTTGGATGCTTTAAACACACTCAGTACCATGCCCAATCTCATAAAACTTGATCCCTCTAAACTTAGAAGGATATTCATTGTATGTGGATATTCTTATAAGTACAATGTCTCTAGACTGGAGGAATATCCAACTATTGTTAAAGCCGAGAGATGCATCCCCAAGGATGGGGGTGTCTCAAACAAGGTAAAATGTACATTTGAAGGTCCTCCCCCAGAGTTTGTGGACTTGGGAATCTGGGGGAGATTTAGAGTGGAGGACTATATGCCTCCCCTGCTTCGTTGCCACAGGTGCCAAAGATACGGGCACCATCAAAATAACTATAAAGCAACATACCCCATCTGTGGCATCTGCTCCAAGAGGCATGACACTGCCATTTGCTTGACGAAATACAAGGCTGATGAGCCTACTACTGCTAAATGCCCTCAATGTCGACAGAGTCATCATTCATGGAACAAAAGATGCACAGAAAGATTGAAAAGGGAGTATGCTAGAAGGAATCAAACTCCTTCAAATTCTAATGCAGCTGGTTCTCAAATAAATAAACCAGCACAACAACAGCCTGGTCCAAGGCAAAACCAGGTTACTAATTACTCTAAGCCTATCTCCCAATCTGGTTCCTCCTACTGTGACATCTTAAAAGGCACTCAAAGGTCTGCTGTGCCTCAATCTACTGCACAGCACACAAACCCATCATCCCATCCAACTCCTACCCCTTCCGAAGCTCCTGTCACCCCCCCCCCTAGGCCTCAAAGGGAACCTAGATCTCCTAGGGTCTCTAGACCTAACCTCCACCCACAACCAAAACCGCAATCCAACCCCCCTCCCAGTCAACATTCCTTCACCCCTTCAGAAATAACCCACTCCCCCCAACCTTCAACATCCAATGCCCCCATTCCTCAAGCTCCTAGCTCCTTTTCCTACACCCACTTTCCTTCTCTTTCCCAACAAAATCCCTCCCAATCAACCACACATTCCTTCCTATCCAATCCTATAATAGGTTTCCTACTCCAACCCCATATATTAGAAACAGCAATCATTACCTTAATTGAGAAATTCTTCCCTGGGCTGGTCCTTGAGGAGAATTTAAAAATGGCCATCAGGTTTGTGTGTGATACATTATCTCAGGCCCTCTTAAGGTAAATTCGAAGACTCCGACAGTGATCTGAGTCTACCTCCTTCCCCTCTATCACAGGAGAGCAATAATATCAATGTTTTATCATGGAACATTTTGGGAATTAGAACAAAGTATGCCCTCCTGCAGTCCCAGGTGGCTATACAGAGACCAGACATCATACTCCTGCAGGAAACACTACTAAGAGAAAATAACAAATTCAATTTTGCTAATTACAAAGTTTCTAGACAACACTAGACAGACACATGCCGTGGCTTGTTAAACATTAGTCAAAAACACTATTCCTTCTAACAGAATTGCCGACATAAATTGCCATGATGCCAACACACTTAGTATACAAATTACACTATTAAACACTACACTTACAATACACAACATATACAGACCTCCTGCAAGTGTACTTGATGCTAATCTCCTCTTTGCGGCTGCTGAGACGCAGGATACCATTATATCTGGAGATTTTAATGCTCACCATCCTTTCCTTAAGTCACCCTCCCTTACTAATTCGACTGGGGATCATCTACATTCTCTACTTGAGGAATTTCCAGGGGTGAAACTCCTTAACAATGATGATATCCCTACTCATATTGCAGGAGGACGTTTGGATTTAACATTCGTTTCCCAAAACCTTAGACATGGTTCCACTTGGGACCTACATCCTATATTAACGAGTGATTACTATGGCACTGTCTCTTCTTTTAGATTAGAGAAATTGCCTGATCCTCCTCCTCCCCCTAGGAGATGGAATCCGGATTTTGCTCATTGGGAGCTCTTTGAACAGCACATGACTACATGGGCTGAAAGATATTCTGTTGGTCCTCCTGAGGACTCTGATAATATCCTTCTTTCCCCTAACAATCAACTAAATGAAGCTGCAGCATCTTCCATGCCAAAGAAAAAGTCCTTTGTCGAAAGATCATAAGGACTCATGGTACTATAATCCTAGGATTAAGGCCATGAACAAGCGGCTAAATAGAATCAGAAAACTATTTAGAAGAAATAACACTGAAGCTCTATACCAGACCCTCATCAGTGTTGCTAGGCATGCTACAGAGGTGGCAAATGAGGTTAAAAAAGAAAAATGGCTTGACTGGTGCTCACAAGTCAACGGTTTCACTCCTATCCGAAAGATCTGGGCCTAGTTCAATAAAGTATTAGGAAAAAGACACACAGCAAGGGTCACACATCCTGATCCTCCTGCTGAAGCCCTTAGCATAGCACAAGATTTTGCCAACAGATCCAAATCTGACAACCTCTCAATACAGGCCAGACAAAGGCAAGAGGTCCTTTACCCCATAAAGATGGCCATGGTCACTGCAGGTTGCAACATATCTGATGATACGGATGCTCTGTACACCATGGAAGAACTTAATATCGCTCTTTCAAAAACTAAGGACTCTGCCCTTGGTGCTGATATCATTACTTATAGCATGTTAAAACACATGGGAGACCCAGCTAAGGAAGTTTATTTAAAACTTATAAATAAAACCCATGTGGAAAGGGTTAGACCTCAGCTCTGGAGGCAACAGGATACACAACCTGTTCCCAAACCGAAAGAAGAAAACGCCTACAGACCCATAGCTTTGATCACTTGCACAGCTAAGGTTGCAGAACGAATGGTCCTTAACCAACTTAAGTGGAAGGTTGGGGAACTACACCATAGATTATATGCATTCAGAGAAGGAGTAGGCACTCATGAATGTATAACTATAAATGAGGAAAGAGCCCTTGTCGTCTTCTTGGACCTTGAGAAGGCTTTTGAACTTGCCAGTGCAGCTGCAATTCTCTTCTCTCTTGTCCACAAGAGAGTCAGAGGCCATCTGCTGTCCTGGGTTCAGGAGTACACTAAGGGCCGAGAAGCTAGGGTCACTTTTCAAGGTGCAACTTCTCCCTTTCTCCCTTTGGAAAATGGCACCCCTCAGGGTGGAATACTGAGTCCGTTCCTTTTTAATGTTCTCATGGAAAACCTCCTATTTATTGAACTCCCCAGAGGTATAGAAATATCTATATATGCTGATGACATCTGTATTGTTTGTCCCAATTCTGTTAGATATCAGTCTCAGAAAATGCAAAGAGCTCTGAATGCCATTGTTCATGAATGCAATGAATTAGGTCTAAAAATAAATCCACTTAAAACTAAGGCAATGGCAATGAAATACTTTGAACCTCCTCCCCCTTTACTAATTGATAATAACCCAATAGAATGGGTTTCTAATTTTATTTATTTAGGGGTTAACATCAACCATAAGTTCCTTTCCCATGATCAGGTTAAACTGCTTAGAAATAAGGTCAACAATAGATATAATGCAATGAAAAGAATATGTTCTTTAAATAAAGGAGCCTCTTCACATTTATTGAGACTTTTCTATGTGCAAGCAGTCAGATCACAGGTTGAGTACGCTTCTCCTGTACTCACTTCAGTTCCTGCAGTATCTCTTACTTCACTTGAAGTAATTCAAAACAATGTGATGAGATTAATCACTGGATCCCCTATGTGGACAAGGCTTCACCTCCTCAGGCAAGAAACCAACCTGTTATCTCTTACAGATAGAATAAAAATGCGTATGTGTTGTGTCATAGTTAAAACTATAAAAGCAAATAGAACTTCCCCACTCAAAACAAGATTAAACAGATTCATCAATTTGCATGAAAACCTAGATACCCCAAGTAATTATATTGGCAGTCTTGTTAAATTAATTAGAGACGTAAATATACAACAAACCATTAATAATGTTAAGCATGACAAATTTCATCCCAGCTATGTCCCTCCTGCTCCTTGGAGTACGGATCCAATTGAAATTAATTACACTGTTCTCCCTGCATTTAAATCACAATGTTCTATTCAACAGTTAAAGGCTGCAGCCCAGGATTCAATTAATAGCACCGGCTCCACGAATGTCTATTATACCGACGGTTCTGTGGACATTAATATACCTGCTGGTGGGTCAGCTGTTTTTTCCAGATCTTTCTCATGTGCCTGGAGGCTATCTGATCATGCATCTATTCTTCAGGCAGAACTCTACGCCATTGCGAAGGCTTTGGAAAATTCCCTTTATAAATTTGGAAATACAACCATTCATACAGATTCTAGAGGTGCCATTCACTGCATCTCAAAGCGAAATTTCTCTGAAAATGTTCATTTAATTAGCACTATAAAGGCTATGGCTGCTGCCCATGCTTTGAGAAACAGGAAAGTTACCCTCAACTGGATCCCGAGTCATGTAGGTATTCAGGGAAATGATGAAGCTGATCGCCTTGCAAATAGTGCTTTGAGGTGTCCCACTGTAGACAGAGCATGCAGACCCTCACTATTACATATCAAGAAATTAATGAATGACTATTGTCACATACAAAAGAAAAGCTTAATTCGTCAAATTTTGCTTGAGGGCTCTCGTTCTGCTATGTGGTACACTTCTGTTACTAATATCCTCCCACATGACATTCCTAAATCTCTTAACAGAAAACTAACAGTTATTATTTACAGGTTACGGCTGGGTTACCTCTGCACCTGGCACTTAATTAATGTAGAAGACAGACCATGCTCATATTGTGACATACCCACAGGAGATCAACCCCTAGAACACTACCTCCTCCATTGCAGAGATACCTTCCCCCTCCGACAGACTATAACCTCTCCTCCCCCTTACACAGCAGTACAAGTAACCAAACACATACTTGAAAACATACACACACTTGCTGGGTTTTTGTGCTCTTATCCTCCCCCCCCCCCCCAGATAATAAATTAACGTAAAATAAAAACACTTTAATTCAGTCTAAAACACATTTAACATATATAACTATTCCTTTCATTACATACAAAACTATACATAAAGATCCAATGTTAATCCCCTATCCTAATCCTTCCCCCCTGTGGTGATAAAGAATCTATTCAATAATACAAAATTCTGTAATTAAATAATATAACACAAACTCATTTTTATTTAATAGTCAGGTAACTCATTCACTGTCGGAACCCGCAAACTCATTAATCATATAATTCCTATCCTTACCCCTATCCATTAGGGATAGTATTCCTACAGATCCCTTCCCCAAAAACAAGTACACTAGTAAGGGAATGGGGGGTCCTTTTCTCGTGCTAACTGGTCGAGCGTCGCACAGAACTGGGCCCCTCTCGGATGCAACTTGGATGATCGAAGGCGTGACTTGAGCGACGTCCGACGCCGGCCATTGTGACGTTTCATTAAGCTTTGAATAAAGCTATTTATTCACTTTGGGTTCCGAATTTCTCAATTTCAGTCCAATATTCCACAAAGGAGACCAGGCAAAGTTTCAATATCTCCTTTGCTTATTTTTCTAACGTTTTTTTCTGTACTGTTAGGTCTCGGTGGGGCTATGAGAAAAGTCGTTGGTTTGAGAGGAGGGTTCATGCTGATTAATTTGTTGACTATTTTTAACGGTCATTTCCAAAGGCGGTTTTTGAGTATGTTTCAGCTGGGTTGCAGTTCTTGAAACAATTAAGTCTTGATGGTTGGGATTTCATTTTCAACATTGCAATGCGTTCTAACGTAACTTCATCGCTTAAGCAAGGCATAATGAGGTGCTGCACTTCTTTGCTATAGTCCTTATTTGATTAGTCAAAGCACACTTAGGCTATGTACCTCGTGTTACTTATTTAAGAATCACAGCGCTTAAACTTTACAAACTCAAGTATATTCTTTCTGAAATGGTTTTATATTTCACCGCATGATCTTATCGATCTACATCTATGGTTCAAGATTCGATTTCATTCGTTTTCCTTTCATCTTCAATTGCACTTATTTATATCCGAACTAATGTCCACTGAAATCATCTGCTATATTAAATTTTTGGTATCTTTTTAATGTAATCTCGTAGTCTCTAGTGGATGTTTGATACTTATTTTATGTATGCATATATTTTTCGGTGATGATATAAACCATTGATTCAGTTAATACGTTTCCAGAAACAAACCAAATGCATTATACTAAATTTCGTTTGCTCACTGGAGAGACATGTTCAGGAATTTAGAGAATTCATTGGGAAAAAATCTGTTTTGCTTACAATAGCTACATGTACATCCTGAAATAAGATTTTTACTGTCATTTATTAATTTATTTCACGAGCTGAAAAGTTTTCTTCGTATTATAACTTTGTATAACAATGAAACAAAATCTTTTTAAGGTTTGGAAAAGATTTTAGTCTACAAGATGTAGGTTACTACTCCAAGCTTACAATAATAACCAGAAATTCACAGTTTTTGTTTCATTTGAAAGAGACTTAGAACAATTGTAGGAAAAAGATATCATTAACATCATCTCTTGCCATTTTCCTCGTCTTCATATTTATTAGGTGATATTTATAACTTCAAAAGTGACTTGAAATTAATTTGTTTATCGATATGCATACCAGAATACATGAAATATCACAGGAGGTTGGGCTCATGATAGATAGAAGATAAGGATGATGAGAACGGAGTATGCAATGGAAGATGAAATATCATTGAAAGGAAAAACGATTAATGAGTTGGAATCATTTAAATATTTAGGAATTATGATCTCCAATACAAGGTCTTCAGAATTGGAGTTTAGTGAAAGACTAAAAAAGCAAATCAGACAATGGCTAGGTTAAGTAAAATTTGGAATTCCAACCGCCTGAAATTACATAAAAAATCAGACTATATATCAGTTTAGTGAGATCAGTGTTACTATATGGACGTGAGTCATTGAAAGACAATGAAACAATCTCCAATAGATTTATAGTAAAACCAATCTGTAGTGGCCGCTGAGACGATATCTGACCCACTGTGCAGCGTACTCGTATCAAAATAATTCAACCAATTTAAGGAAAAGAGAACACAGTACTTAGACACAGTGAAACTGATAAGGCGTAGCCTCTTTATGACAGATGTCGTTCCTTTTAGACTAATCTCACAGGATTACGATTAACCAGAAGTTAGATCCAGTCTCTCTCTCTCTCTCTCTCTCTCTCTCTCTCTCTCTCTCTCTCTCTCTCTCTCTCTCTCTCTCTCTCTCTCTCTCGTTATTCTTGTCGAACTTATATATTTCATAAGGTAAGGTTTCCATTTCTATAATGATAATTGGAACCAACGACATTTTTACTTTTTCGAAATTATAATTCCAGGTTATTTGCCAGTTCTATCCTATTGTCATAATAAGACTAGTTGATGGTAAGTTTGAAATGTTGACGGTCACAAGGATAAATTTATCAGACAAAGAATCAGTGAGCCCTATTTAATCCCCAGAATGGTTGATCTAGGAGTATAAAATGTAGTGTTTAGGACTACATAAGCTATCAAATTTGAACGATTTGAAACTTATCCACCTCGTGAAACAGTATACACTGTGTACAAGTATTTCACACTGAAGCTGGACAGCGGCCCTTTTACTGATGTAATTAAAGCATGTATTCACACGTTTGAAGCCACTAATGTTACTGGAATAATAGTTCCTCGAATGATCAGACAATAGGAATGTGGAAAACCTAATTTTCATGATCTCTTGAGAATGAATATTGAAATCGATACCTTATCGATATTTTTTCAAAGATACCTATAAAGTCATCTGATTATTTCTCATTTCCGGAAACTATTACATATTTTATATAGTAATTACCACAAACGATGTTTTGATCAGATCATTATCTGATGTGTCTAATTCACCAATGCCTGTTTTGTCCCTATTAAATTTTTTTAAACGTGCTTGCCCCGACCGGACAAACACAAATAAGCTCATAATATATATCTCTACTGTCTCGATAGTTCCTGGGGGGTGTTTCCACTACACATACACATAGGTCATTGTTTCCACTTCAGGGGAATATACCCCATTTTAGAGGAATCCGAGTTTATTTAGGGTTAGGTCTAGGAGATATCTTGAAAAAGGAAAATCTCGGAGAATTATAGTATTTTTCGTATGAAGCGCACATTTCTTAGAAATTTCTCTGTAAATGCGCATTTGAAGTTCATTTTTAGTATAATGTTATAGAGCAAGATAAAAGAAGTATAAATTGTTTATTAAAATATGATTATGAACTCTGTCGTCTGAAATATAGAGCGGACGTGTTAACAAAACTGAAAGAAAATAAGTGTTGTTCGATTCCCACTATCATAGATGAATACCAGAGGCTCAATATCCTGTGAATATTCATTATATTTTGCTGAAGTTTGATGTAATTAGAATTTAGCCAAAAGATCCAGAGTGAATGCTAGACGGGGAATCATTCTCGTGAAGCATTACAATTTTTGAGCCAACCACCATAACTATCCTGTCAATAATCCCCCATTGATAACCTACCAACAGGTAAGACGAAGTTTGACATTATAAATGCATTTTCTCAAGGATATGAACTGATTTACAGATGTCCGGTTTAAGTTATGTGCTTCATATTGAATCGAATTCACTCACGCAACTGGCAGCCTAGACCTAGCACCAATGAGGTCCATTCACGGTCCAGATATACCAGGTCAGCCAAACAGCGTACCGGTTTTAAACCTCTTCTGCACACCTACATCATCTGAGGGGGCTTAGTGTTGTTAACTAGAAGCTGCATGTAAGTTCCCGTATTAAAACATTCCAAGTAGCAATTCTTGATCATTTTTGAGTCGGCGTCAATGACTTTAGATGTGTGGATACCAGAAAACTTTAAATAAATCAATCAATACTTTTATAGTATTATTTCCTAACTCGGGGTATTTAACATATTTCTTGACAATATATCCACTAATGTATTTAAGAGCTTCTTCCGCAATTACTCCCCCAACACTTACCTTTTATTTCTTTTATCCTCATCAATAAAATCTTTTTATGAATAAAAATCTAAATTTATGAACACGTTCGTTATTAGACATATTTCTGATGCTAAGTCCCTTTCTATTGTGTTATATTCATCTTTGACTGGTTGATGTGATTTTTTGAACAGTGGTGATATTACACTTTTCACTTTTTACTTGAATTTCCTTCCCTACCAACATTTTTAGCCTAAATTTAAAGTTCAGAACATGTGGAGGGTCATGGTGACCATCCATTTGCCTTATACACCCAAAGAAATGTTCAGGGCAACCTTAATTTAATCTTTGTGCCGGAAGTTAGTCAATACTACGAGAGCCTTTTAACCTATCAAGCAGAACAATGGTAGATTTGAACGATAAAATGATTCCTGGTAACCGAGACTTGATGTCATCTTTGTAATCATCTGGTTTCAAATGAATCGAGACAACAGTAGCATAAACAACGTTGATTCTGTCATCACAACAATGGTTTCAAATGAATCGAGACGACAGTAGCACAAACAACGTTGATTCTGTCAGCATAACAATGGTTTCAAATGAATCGAGACGACAGTAGCACAAACAACGTTGATTCTGTGCTGACAACAATGGTTTCAAATGAATCGAGACGACAGTAGCACAAACAACGTTGATTCTGTGCTGACAACAATGGTTTCAAATGAATCGAGACGACAGTAGCACAAACAACGTTGATTCTGTGCTGACAACAATGGTTTCAAATGAATCGAGACGACAGTAGCACAAACAACGTTGATTCTGTCAGCACAACAATGGTTTCAAATGAATCGAGACGACAGTAGCACAAACAACGTTGATTCTGTCAGCACAACAATGGTTTCAAATGAATCGAGACGACAGTAGCACAAACAACGTTGATTCTGTCAGCACAACAATGGTTTCAAATGAATCGAGACGACAGTAGCACAAACAACGTTGATTCTGTCAGCAAAACAATGGTTTCAAATGAATCGAGACGACAGTAGCACAAACAACGTTGATTCTGTCAGCACAACAATGGTTTCAAATGAATCGAGACGATAGTAGCATAAACAACGTTGATTCTGTGCTGACAACAATGGTTTCAAATGAGTCGAGACGACAGTAGCACAAACAACATTGATTCTGTGCTGACAACAATGGTTTCAAATGAATCGAGACGACAGTAGCACAAACAACGTTGATTCTGTCAGCACAACAATGGTTTCAAATGAATCGAGACGACAGTAGCACAAACAACGTTGATTCTGTCAGCACAACAATGGTTTCAAATGAATCGAGACGACAGTAGCACAAACAACGTTGATTCTGTGCTGACAACAATGGTTTCAAATGAATCGAGACGACAGTAGCACAAACAACGTTGATTCTGTCAGCACAACAATGGTTTCAAATGAATCGAGACGACAGTAGCATAAACAACGTTGATTCTGTGCTGAAAACAATGGTTTCAAATGAATCGAGACGACAATAGCACAAACAACGTTGATTCTGTCAGCACAACAATGGTTTCAAATGAATCGAGACGATAGTAGCACAAACAACGTTGATTCTGTCAGCACAACAATGGTTTCAAATGAATCGAGACGATAGTAGCACAAACAACGTTGATTCTGTCAGCACAACAATGGTTTCAAATGAATCGAGACGACAGTAGCACAAACAACGTTGATTCTGTCAGCACAACATTAGTTTCAAATGAATCGAGACGACAGTAGCACAAACAACGTTGATTCTGTCAGCACAACAATGGTTTCAAATGAATCGAGACGACAGTAGCACAAACAACGTTGATTCTGTGCTGACAACAATGGTTTCAAATGAATCGAGACGACAGTAGCACAAACAACGTTGATTCTGTCAGCACAACAATGGTTTCAAATGAATCGAGACGACAGTAGCACAAACAACGTTGATTCTGTGCTGACAACAATGGTTTCAAATGAATCGAGACGATAGTAGCACAAACAACGTTGATTCTGTGCTGACAACAATGGTTTCAAATGAATCGAGACGACAGTAGCACAAACAACGTTGATTCTGTCAGCACAACAATGGTTTCAAATGAATCGAGACGACAGTAGCACAAACAACGTTGATTCTGTGCTGACAACAATGGTTTCAAATGAATCGAGACGACAGTAGCACAAACAACGTTGATTCTGTCAGCACAACAATGGTTTCAAATGAATCGAGACGACAGTAGCACAAACAACGTTGATTCTGTCAGCACAACAATGGTTTCAAATGAATCGAGACGACAGTAGCACAAACAACGTTGATTTTGTCAGCACAACAATGGTTTCAAATGAATCGAGACGATAGTAGCACAAACAACGTTGATTCTGTGCTGACAACAATGGTTTCAAATGAATCGAGACGACAGTAGCACAAACAACGTTGATTCTGTCAGCACAACAATGGTTTCAAATGAATCGAGACGACAGTAGCACAAACAACGTTGATTCTGTCAGCACAACAATGGTTTCAAATGAATCGAGACGACAGTAGCACAAACAACGTTGATTCTGTCAGCAAAACAATGGTTTCAAATGAATCGAGACGACAGTAGCACAAACAACGTTGATTCTGTCAGCACAACAATGGTTTCAAATGAATCGAGACGACAGTAGCACAAACAACGTTGATTCTGTCAGCACAACAATGGTTTCAAATGAATCGAGACGACAGTAGCACAAACAACGTTGATTCTGTCAGCACAACAATGGTTTCAAATGAATCGAGACGACAGTAGCACAAACAACGTTGATTCTGTCAGCACAACAATGGTTTCAAATGAATCGAGACGACAGTAGCACAAACAACGTTGATTCTGTCAGCACAACAACATGTAGGTATACACTGGACACTGGTCTGTGTATGGCTTTGCTTCAGGAGAATGATAATATTTTATATATGAGCGTTGAGTTTTTTCACGTGTATTATAACAGCTAAATACTGCGTAGGTATTGAGCATTATCACTGATGGAATGATAAACAAATAAAAAGATTATATATATATGTATATATATATGTGTATGTATATATATATATATATATATATATGTGTGTGTGTGTGTGTGTGTGTATATATATGTATATGTATATGTGTATATATATAAATGTATATATATATATATATATATATATATATATAATGATTAATTTTATCTGGATTCTCTCTATACCTCGGGATCAGCGACCCAAGGGGTATCAAATCCAAAATCAGGCTAGATGGTATTTCACTGTCACCTTAGTTTCTCGAACCCGGGTTCGATTTTCCGGACAACCAGAAGCTATTATCTTGAAGTTGATTCGCCCTCGGGTGTCTGATCCCTAGGTATAGAGAGAATCCATACATCAGGAGTATAATATATGGCTTATTTGAATATATATTCATATATGTTGTATACATACATACATATATATATATATATATATATATATATACGACTAGTATATTATTGAAAACCATTTTTTTTCCGTAATGATAATGATTCAATCCTGATCTAACCAAACATTGCCATGAATTCACAAGGTTTTATCGCCTGAGTTTTACTAAACAGAGGAAAAAAGAGAGAAAATATTTGACTGATGAACTATAATGATTTCCAGACTCAAAAACTATAGTGGGATTGAATTTCCCATTTTTGGAAAAAGGCCATTTTATATTAAATATGACAGGAAAGGTCATAATTATTCGTTATTATTATCATTGTTGGTCGTTTTGGCCCTAATCTCTATCCAGTAAAATGCTTTCTATATTCTTACTTCTTACCTTTTTTTTTGTTTATACATGCAGTGCCCCAAAGTACACCTATCTCTTTATGGCTTAATTCACATTTAGCTGGATTGTTCATCAAATGATCTTTGAAAAGTTTAACCAAAAAGTTTTAAATTTCTGCAATTGCAATATGCCAATATAAATAATATTAAGTCAAAAAGGGTGTCTTCAATTAATCCCTGTACTAAAATTTCTATAATTTGCTACATATAAGAATGCGTCATTTGTAAATGACTTTAACTTAAATATATGAATTACATTTGCCATGAGCCATATTATACGTAACTAAATAATTCGAAAAACCTGCATAACAACGTATTTTTTAATTCACTCATTTATCAATATTTTTTTATTGTTATGTGTTCAAGAGGTTTTGTTTGGTAGTGAGCGGATTTTGATGATATTTAAATGCTGTTTGTGTTTACTTTGTCGTATTTAAATAAAAAGAGAATTAATAGATAAAAAGACAATTAATAGATAAAAAGAGAATTAATAGATAAAAGGTCACATGGAAGCTTCTGAATAATTATCTGAGAAATATTTCGATAGGGGACCAACTGTTCTGAATTGTATTTTTCTCAAAACCAAAATAAGTTACTTTTTGGGATAGACAGTGTAGACTAATGTTAATCCAGCCCTTGCATTTTTTAGCATATTTCCGCCGTTTATGAATGTACATTATGCACAAGTCGGTAAAATAATTTGACTTGTTTGTTGTTAGTAGAATACATTCGGTTATTGATTGGAAATTTATTTTCTTTACAGGTAAGTGTGCAACTAATTTTAGTTATGGACTTAAATATAGCTATAGAAGGTAAGGATGAGTTAACTTATGGTCGTTTTAATTTTTGAGAATTATTGTGTGTCTTATTTGATGGTTATAGAGTTTTTTTATTTTTTAAAATCGATGAGGTTGGCCGTCCATATTCATTTCCCTTTTAATAGATTAGTTAACTAAACACCTTTCTTGTGTTGTATTTGTTTTTCATTGGAAGTAACAGCGAGTGAAATGATAGTTTACCCTTAAGTAAATTTAAATAGTGATTCTCGGCAACATGTGTCCAGTAATCACTTTTTGTGAAGTTCGTCAGCTCACTATGATGGTGAACATCTTGACTCCGAACACAATAGACTACATTACCAGGTTCATTAAGGAACAGCATCTTCGATACCTATTTATTTTCTATTCAGAATTCAAGATATACGAGTTTCAACCATAGATTCTCCGGTATCTACTTCCAATGCACTGATTGTGTATGTAGGAAGCGTTAGTGCAGGTCTATTTAGGTGTTTGATATACAAGAGGCCTTTCATAGATATAGCGTCTGGCTAAATGGGCCATCGAACAGTACTATGTGGTCACTTGATTGAAAAAGCTCAGTGTGTTCTTAAACAGTTTATAGCATATCGGGCTCGTTAGTCTGTTAAAATTGATTGGTCAGTCTTCTGGTTGCAATATTTTCACGAAAGCCTGATACAACATACGTTCGTAGGGGATAGTGACATTAGTTATCTCGTGCGGTGCACTGTAGGCACTACTAGGTAGTTTTGCAGCGTTGCTTTGGCTCTGAACTGCACTTGCTTTGTTTCCGTCTACTTTAACTCCATTCCATCTTCCTTTCTTTTATTTGGCTGTCCAACCTCTCTTACTTCATTGTATAATTGCCGGGTTTCCTCGGTTGCGCTTGAACTCTGAATGGGCTCATAGGCCCTAGCGCTGGACTATATAGAATATATACTGTATTTATATCTATATATATGCATATATATATATATATATATATATATATATATATATATATACTGTATATATATGTATATATTTATACGTATATATATGCATATATATATTATACTATATATATATATATATATATATATATATATATATATATATATATATATATATATATATATATATATATATATATATATATATATATAGAGAGAGAGAGAGAGAGAGAGAGAGAGAGAGAGAGAGAGAGAGAGAGAGAGAGAGAGAGATATATATATGTATACATAAACACATATATACATATATATATATATATATATATATATATATATTATATATATTTATATATATACTTTATATACATGTATATATGTATATGTATATATATACATATAAAATTTATATGTATTTATATACATAGTAACATCGGTTTACGATGTGTTGCTATGTATATAAATGCCTTGAAATTGTCTAGGATGAAGAGTTCCCCTGAATGCACATTTTTTTTGCATGTTTACTGTACGAAAGAGATTATCCTGCAAGGAACAGAATTTCTCCTGTGTAATGAAGTGCTTTAAATGTTTTATATGAGTTGGAATATGTGTCTATGAATAATATTCTACACTACATACACAATGAATGGCGAGCGATTGTGACGTTGAGGTACGATCTATAAGGGATTCAGCATATGAAGCTTCATTTGCGGTGGATAATGGGGAGGGTGGGGTGTGGCACCCTAGCAATACCAGCCAAACTCGGTTGAATCCCTCGTCAGGCTGGGAGGAGCTAAGAGAAGAAAGTTCCCCAATTGTTCTTTTTGTTTATGTCGGCTACCCCTTAAAATTGGGGGTAGTGCCTTTGTAGATAGATGTACACTATTACCTGTAATGTATGTGCGATATTAGTGTTTAGATTAGGCATATGTCTGAAAAAAATGGGGAGGAGTCTTTTGTAACATATTTTCTCTAATCATCATTTTCTTATAGAGGAGGGAACAGACATAAGCCAATAAGTATTTTGTATGAAAGGGAATTATCGAAAGGGTTTGAAGAAGGAATGGGAAAATGGCTTTGTTAGGCTAATCAGGATTTCTGGTTCAGAAAAAAAACATAACAGTACATAATTAATCCAACTGCCAAGACCAGCTGAGCTGTGTTTATATATATATATATATATATATATATATATATATATATATATATATATATATATATATATATATATATATATATATATATATATATATATACATATATGTATATATATGAGATGATGAGGGGTAGATGGAGATGGCTTGGGCATGTTCTTTGCACTCCCCAAATTAGTTCACCGAACGTTCAGCTGGGCTCCACAAGGCACTAAAAGAGTTGGAAGACTGAGGGCTATGAAGCGCGAAGTAGGAGAAGATGTATGGAGAGGATTTGAATTTAAAGCTTTAGATAGAGGCGACTGGCGAAATCTAACCGAAGCCCTCTGCGTCTATAGGCGTAGGAGGAGATGATATATATATATATATATATATATATATATATATATATATATATATATACGTATACATACATATATACATAATTATATATATACATACATATATACATGTATATATGTGTATATATATATACATATATATATTTTTACACAAATACATATATGTATATGCATACATATATTTTTATATAGACACATATATATACATATATTTAAATATACACACACACACATATATATATATATATATATATATATATATATATATATATATATATATATATATATATATGAATATATTTATATAATACATATATTTATATATATACATATTTTTATATATACATGTATATACATATACATATATACATATATAATGCATATATATATATATATATATATATATATATATATATATATATATATATATATATATTTATGAATATATATGTATTATATATACATATATATACATATACAAATTTATGAATATGTATGTATTATATATACACATATACATATACAAATTTATATACATATATTATATATATATATATATATATATATATAAATATATGTGTATTATATATACATATATATACATATACAAATTTATGAATATGTATGTATTATATATACACATATACATATACAAATTTATATACATATATATATATATATATATATATATATATATATATATATATATATGTGTATTATATATACATATATATACGTATTATATATAAATATATATACATATATGTGTTATATATACATGTATATATACATATACATACATACATACATACACATTTACTGTATATACATTTATATATATGTATGTATATATATATTTATATATGTATGTATGTATATAAATGTGTATATATATGTATATGTATGTAAATGTGTGTGTGTATATACTGTATGTATACATATACATATTTATACATACAATATATATATATATATATATATATGTGTGTGTGTGTGTGTGTGTGTGTCCTGATGTAGTAAGTTCGTCATTCGTTCCAATTATGTATTTCTTATATATATTTAAGTCGCCCAGCGGGAAGGGAGGGGAGGGGGGGAGCCGCCCAGCGGCACCGGGAGGGGAGGGGGGGGAGCTGCCCAGCTCCAGGGGGAGGGGAGGGGGGAGCCGCCCAGCGCCAGCGGGAGGGAGCGGGGGAACCGCCCAGCGGCAGCGGGAGGGGAGGGGGGAATCGCAGCGGGAGGGGAGGGGGGGAGCCGCCCAGCGCCAGGGAGAGCGGAGGGGGAGAGTCGCCCAGCGGGAGGAGAGGGGACAGGGGGGAGCCGCCCAGCGCCAGGGGGAGGGGAAGGGGGGAGCCGCCCAGTGGGAGGGGAGGGGAGGGGTGGAGCCGCCCAGTGGGAGGGGAGGGGAGGGGTGGAGCCGCCCAGTGGGAGGGGAGGGGAGGGGTGGAGCCGCCCAACTCCGGTGGCAGGGGAGGGGGGAGCCGCCCAGTGGAAGGGGAGGGGAGGGGAGGGGAGGGGGGAGCTGCCCAGCGCCAGGGGGAGGGGAGGGGGGGTGCCGCCCAGCCCCAGGGGGAGGGGAGGGGGGGAGCCGCCCAGCGCCTGGGGGAGGGGAGGGCGGAGCCATCCAGTGCCAGGTGGAGGGGAGGGGGAGCCGCCCAGCGGGAGGGGAGGGGAGGGAGGGAGCCGCCCAGCACCAGGGGGAGGGGAGGGGAGAGCCGCCCAGTGGGAGGGGAGGGGATGGGGGGAGCCGCCCAGCTCCAGCGGGAGGGGGAGGGGGGGGGGAGCCGCCCATCGCCAGCGGGAGCTGGGGGAGCTCTCCCCTTCCAACGGGAAGGGGAAAGCCCCGCCAGGCGAACGATATAGAGTTCCTCTATCAGGCTTAGTTTTAAGAAAAAAAAAATGACGAAGTCTTCATAAGAGAATGCGGTATCCGGAGCTCCGTAGGTATTTTTAGAAAGTCTTCAGAGAAGAGTTGCATTCTTTCGACGCACATATTTTCTCTCTCTCTCTCTCTCTCCTTCTCTCTCTCTCTCTCTCCTTCTCTCTCTCTCTCTCTTTTTTTCTCTCTCTCCCGTAGGAATCTTCAAAGTGTCTCCGGAGGAAAACGGGAGAAATTTTACACAGAAGACGAATTCTTTTCCAAGGTTTTCATTTCTCTATTTTTCGTTCGTTTTCACTCCAATTATGGAAAATTCTATCATATTCCAATAGCCGGTGTAATGGAGATATATATATATATATATATATATATATATATATATATATATATATATATATATATATAGAGAGAGAGAGAGAGAGAGGAGAGAGAGAGAGAGAGAGAAGCCAGTAGAATTCAACAAATTCTTCTTTTGGCTTCAAGTGAAAACTAAATGTCTTCAGGTATGAAGGAGAGAGAGAGAGAGAGAGAGAGAGAGAGAGAGAGAGAGAGAGAGAGAGAGAGAGAGAGAGAGAGAGAGAGAGAGAGAGAGAAGCCAGTAGAATTCAACAAATTCTTCTTTTGGCTTCAAGTGAAGTCTAAATGTCTTCAGGTATGAAGGAGAGAGAGAGAGAGAGAGAGAGAGAGAGAGAGAGAGAGAGAGAGAGAGAGAGAGAGAGAGAGAGAGAGAGATCCACAAGATAAAGATATACAGAAAGGAATTAAGAAAAAAAATAACGAAAGGAAAGATCTATTCATAGTTTTCTTCCTGTGCGAATCGTAACATATATCAGCTAAGACGCTTCCGAGGCAAATCTCACCCTCTGAAGACCGTTCTGGAAGCATTTTTATTTCATCTTCGTTCATTCCCAGAATGTAATGTTCGCCTTCCGTATGGATTTCCTTTGTATTCGTGTTATGGAAATAATTGGAAGAATAAGGAATCTCAAATCTCTCTCTCTCTCTCTCTCTCTCTCTCTCTCTCTCTCTCTCTCGTAGGAATCTTCAAAGTGTTTCCGGAGGAAAATAGGAGAAATTTTACGCTGAAGTCGATTTTCCGAGGATTTCATTCCTTAATTCTTCGTTCATTTTCACTCCAATTATGGAAAACTCTATCATATTCTAATGGACGGTGTAATAGATAGATGAGAGAGAGAGAGAGAGATGAGAGAGAGTGAGAGAGAGAGAGAGAGAGAGAGAGCATTGTTTTCATATTTCATATCCGTTTATTCACAGGAGAGAGGAGGAGAGAGAGAGAGAGAGCATTGTTTTCATATTTCATATCCGTTTATTCACAGGAAGAGAGAGAGAGAGAGAGAGAGAGAGAGAGAGAGAGAGAGAGAGAGAGAGAGAGAGCATTCTTTTCATATTTCATATCCGTTTATTCACAGGAGAGAGAGAGAGAGAGAGAGAGAGAGAGAGAGAGAGAGAGAGAGAAGAATGCTCTCTCTCTCTCTCTCTCTCTCTCTCTCTCTCTCTCTCTCTCTCTCTCTTCATATATATATATATATATATATATTATATATATATAATATATATATATATATCAGCCAATATTAGTCCACTGCAGAACAACGGCCTCGGACTTTTTTTATCAATTGCGTCTTTTTATGGTCTTTCTATGCCAATTTATACCCACAAATTTTTTTTAGTTCGTCAATCCATCGTTTTCTCTTCCTTCCCTGCCGGTTTTGCGATAACTAGGGACCCATTCGGTTATTC
>NW_027171725.1:62500-65000 GCF_036898095.1 Palaemon carinicauda
AGAGACACACTTGCAGTTATTAGAAGTGAATATCTTTCAATTTATTGTTTTGTCGTCAAACCCTATTCCACGGACTTTGTTACACCTATTAGCAAGAAATTAATGATACAGAATACATTGCTGATATGATTATATATTTGTGGTGAAGATATGGGTATGTATGGATCTTATTGTCATCTCATTCTGTTCTGAATTTCCTTGTAATTATGTGTCAGTTTAGTATGAATACGTATGCCTTGCTAAATTGATTTTAGATATAATTTTTATTTTTATTTTTTTTTCTTTCATTTCAGGTCAGTTGAGTTTTCAATGGTGTTCACCAATAATCTGTGATGTGTGAAAGGTAAGGATGATACGCTTATACTGTATATAATATTTCTTGTATGGAGTGTACGAGACGCGAGGCTAAGTATCAAATTCTAAATTTCAAATTCGGTACCGTTACGATAGAGTAAACAATGCTTCCTCCGACTTTCTTTTGTTTGTAGGAAATAGTTGTATTGGGTCGTTTCTAAACTCTGTCCCTCTTTCTGGTATTCCCGATAGGAAGAACTGGTATTAGCCTTATTTCCGCTTTGAATATGTTAATTTTGACAGGAAAGAATGACAATTTCAATTTAGAATCTCATATAGTATCGGGGATTCAAATTTTCTATCCTCTACAACTTAAGAATAGTTTCAAATTAGAAATTCATAACAGCTCAAGTTTATGTCTTTAAATTGGGAACCTGTAACTACTTAAATTAGGAATTCCAATTAACATTCACCATCAACTTTGTAAGCGGTTGTGTTCTCTTCATGATTGGTCTCCTTTTCGTATTAGGATCTGTCATAGAATGTATATTTTAATTAGATCATAAATTTTGAGGTTTTGTTGTTCAGACGAAGTCATCTTGGTTTATTTATTTTCTCTTAAACTTACTCGATCTTGTGTGATGGTGATTTCTTAAGAGATATCACAATTTCGCGAATAAATTTTGTTTTCCAAGCTTGCCCTTCGAAAGCCGATTTACTCGAGAAAGAATATAGTATTTCTGAGATTGACTATCAATAGATTATTCCATTAAGATTAAATATCAACGCTTAAGGGATATAATGCTGAGGACAGTTGTTAACTTTGCAGTGGAAAGGCTAATTGTAGAAGATTTGTCAAATTTCCGATTAAAAAGCCTAATACTTTCGGTATGTCCGTTGAGTTGTTCCACCACGACAGGATGAAGGGTTCGCCACAACGAGGCATCTTTATTTAATCACGATCAGAGAGAGAGAGAGAGAGAAAGAATATTAATTGGATTGCCAGAAGGAATGATTAATTAGCTTGTTCATCCCTACTTACTGAAACTTTGGTCTAATTACTGAATTACTTTAGCGTGTCGAATTTACGGGAAATAATGTTTTTTTTTATTATAGTTGAAATATGATCTTCCTGCTTGGGTATATGGAAATCTGTAACCTTATGAATTGGTAGTAGTCTTATGCATAATGATGGTTTAAAAGAAAATAACAGTTGGTTTAAATGATCAGTTCCGACTTTGCTGAAAATTGGCATGATCCGCACTTAACCTCGAATAGCCGGAGAAATGCTTTATAAATAAGAGACAAAAAAATGATAACAGTAATGAACAAAATGATATGTCAGAAAGACGTACTTGCTGTGTTGTGCGATCAATTTAAGTTTTGTTATCATCAGAAACAGAACGGTTTCCAACACCCACTTGCTCTTCGAAGGGATAATTACTGTAGCCAACGAAATGGGAAGCGGTGTATTCGAGGCCGGGTGCCAGGACCACCCCTCAAAACTTTTTTTTTTTTTTTTTTTTTTTACTCACATTTCCTGATAACCAATTTTTTGGGCTATTTCAAGAATATAGCGACCACCCTCAACTCGGGGCCGTTCTCACATAAGGGGCCATAATTCCCCCCCCCCCCCCCCCCCATTTCACACTACGCTTAACTCCGCCTCACACAAATCTCACATAAGTCTTATATGGGCTGTCAAAAATATTCAGACTTTCATGAAATTTTGAAGGGACTATTGCAAGATATCAAGAAACACACGTAAAGAGCAGATATTTCAATATTATAATATATATTCTGGAAGTAATTCAAAATAGACACAGACAAACCGTAAAAATCGGGTTTTAACATCTTTCTCTTTGGAAACGAAGTCCTCTCAGGAAAAAAATAACTAATATTTGATTACATATTGCATTATAAATACTTCCTTGTTACATACGCTTTCATTTGACCCTATATTAACATTTCTTATCGCCAAAGTTTACGTTATACTAAAACAAATACCAAAATTTCTCTATCCGTTTCAAACTGATAAATCCGTATTTTCTGTAGCTACTTTATGATAAAAATGGTCCAAGAGTGTAGAAAATTTGCGCAATGAAAGTATCAGCTCGTAAGATTTCATACTGATGCGAACAGCAATAAATTCTTTTGGTTGTGGTGAAAATGGAGGAATTAAAGCCATAATATCCTGTATTCGGTT
>NW_027171725.1:70000-72500 GCF_036898095.1 Palaemon carinicauda
ACCGAGAAGGGGGGAGCCCCGCCCTGCCACCGAGAAGGGGGGAGCCCTGCCCTGCCTACGGGAAAAGGGGAGCCCGCCCTGCCAGCGGGAAGAAGGGAGGCCCGCGCTGCCAGTGGGAGGGTGGGAGCCCCGCCCTGCCAACAGGAAGGGAGGAGCCCCGCCCTGCCAGTGAGAAGGGAGCAACCCCGCCCAGCCAGCGAGAAGGGGGGAACCCCGCCCAGCCAGCGGGAAGGGGGGAGCCCCACCCTGCTAGCAGAAAGGTGGGAGCCCCGCCCTGCCAACAGAAAGGGGGGAGCCCAGCCCTGCCAGTGGGGAGGGGGGAGCCCTACCCTTCCAGCGGAAGGGGGGAGCCCTGCCCTGCCAGCGGGAAGGGGGGCCCAGCCCTACCAGCAGGAAGGGGGGATCCCCACCCTGCCAGCGGGAAGGGGGAAGCCACGCCCTGCCAGCGGGAAGGGGGAGCCCTGCCCTGCCAGTGGGAAGGGGGGAGCCCCACCCTGCCAGCGGGAAAGGGGGAGCCCCGCCCTGCCAGCGGGAAGGGGGGAACCCCACCCTGCCACCGAGAAGGGGGGAGCCCCGCCCTGCCACCGAGAAGGGGGGAGCCCTGCCCCGCCCCGCCCCGCCAGCGTAAAGGGGGAGCCCTGCCAGCGGGAAGGGGGGAGCCCCGTCCTGCCATCAGGAAGGGGGGAGCCCCGCCCTGCCAGCGGGAAGGGGGGAACCCCGCCCTGCCAGCGGGAAGGGAGGAGCCCCGCCCTGCCAGCGGGAAGGGGGGAGCCCCGCCCTGCCAGCGGGAAGGGGGGAGCCCCGCCCTGCCAGCGGGGAGGGGGGAGCCACGCCCTGCCAGCGGGAAGGGGGGGAGCCCCGCCCTGCCAGCGGGAAGGGGGGAGGCCCTCCCTGCCAGCGGGAAAGGGGGAGCCCCGCCCTGCCAGCGGGAAGGGGGAACCCCACCCTGCCACCGAGAAGGGGGGAGCCCCACCCTGCCACCGAGAAGGGGGGAGCCCTGCCCTGCCTACGGGAAAAGGGGAGCCCGCCCTGCCAGCGGGAAGAAGGGAGGCCTGCGCTGCCAGTGGGAGGGTGGGAGCCCCGCCCTGCCAACAGGAAAGGAGGAGCCCCGCCCTGCCAGTGAGAAGGGAGCAACCCCGCCCAGCCAGCGGGAAGGGGGGAACCCTGCCCAGCCAGCGGGAAGGGGGGAGCCCCACCCTGCTAGCAGAAAGGTGGGAGCCCCGCCCTGCCAACGGAAAGGGGGGAGCCCAGCCCTGCCAGTGGGGAGGGGGGAGCCCTACCCTGCCAGCGGAAGGGGGGAGCCCTGCCCTGCCAGCGGGAAGGGGGGCCCCGCCCTACCAGCAGGAAGGGGGGATCCCCACCCTGCCAGCGGGAAGGGGGAAGCCACGCCCTGCCAGCGGGAAGGGGGAGCCCCGCCCTGCCAGTGGGAAGGGGGAGCCCCACCCTGCCAGCGGGAAAGGGGGAGCCCCGCCCTGCCAGCGGGAAGGGGGAACCCCACCCTGCCACCGAGAAGGGGGGAGCCCCGCCCTGCCACCGAGAAGGGGGGAGCCCTGCCCCGCCCCGCCCCGCCAGCGTAAAGGGGGAGCCCTGCCAGCGGGAAGGGGGGAGCCCCGTCCTGCCATCAGGAAGGGGGGAGCCCCGCCCTGCCAGCGGGAAGGGGGGAACCCCGCCCTGCCAGCGAGAAGGGAGGAGCCCCGCCCTGCCAGCGGGAAGGGGGGAGCCCCGCCCTGCCAGCGGGAAGGGGGGAGCCCCGCCCTGCCAGCGGGGAGGGGGGAGCCCCGCCCTGCCAGCGGGAAGGGGGGGAGCCCCGCCCTGCCAGCGGGAAGGGGGGAGGCCCTCCCTGCCAGCGAGAAGGGGGGAGCCCCGCCCTGCCAGCGGGAAGGGGGGGAGCCCCGCCCTGCCAGCGGGAAGGGGGAAGCCCCGCCCTGCCAGCGGGAAGGGGGGAGCCCCGCCCTTCCAGCGGGAAGGGGGGAGCCCCGCCCTGACAGCGGGAAGGGGGGAGCCCCGCCCTGCCAGCGGGAAGGGGGGAAACCCCGCCCTGCCAGCGGGAAGGGGGAGGCCCTCCCTGCCAGCGGGAAGGGGGAGGCCCTCCCTGCCAGAGGGAAGGGGGAGCCCCTCTGGGCTAGCAGGAAGGGGGGAGCCCTGCCCAGCCAACAATAGAGAGTTCCTGTATCTAGCTTATTTTTAAAAAAACGTGAAGGGTGGAATCAGGAAGGCAGTCATGAAAAGCAAAACAAGAATCTTGAAGACTTCTTCCTCATGGAGAGAGAGAAGTCTTCAAAATTCTTGTTTTGCTTTTCATGACTGCCTTTCTGATTCCACTTGTCGTTGATCCCTTTCTTCTTAGAAGAAAGAAGTCTGCAAAACAAGAATCTTGAAGACTTCTCCTTTCTCCATGAGGAAGAAGTCTTCATGATTATTGTTTGAAGAATTCTTCTTCCTCATGGAGAGAAAGGATAAGTCTTCAAGATTCTTGCTTTGAAGACTTCTTTCTTCTAAG
>NW_027171725.1:77500-97500 GCF_036898095.1 Palaemon carinicauda
GCACTGATACCGATATTCATATTTTAGATATAAACCAAGGATATAAAAAAGTTGCAAAGGTATTACCATGTTATTGAGGAATATTTCGTACTTTTAAAAACTTGCTACAACTTTATCTTCCATCTCAAGTAATATATTTTTTTTTTTTTTCAGAAAATAAAGTGCGTATTAATCAAGGTTGTGCTGAAAATACAACTGGATTTTGAGACAAATGTTCTCGGCATATTTTCTTTTTTCACCTTACATCACCATTGAAAACGATCGGTCCTTCTGATTCTTAAAAGGTATTATGCTTCTAAGCTAGATAGTTTCCTGAACTATTAGCTGACGCTGGTACCCATTCATAGTGGGCAGGCTGTTGTCGAACTAATGAGTTGATAAAACTGAATTTAGTCCAGTCCTCAACTACTAAGCTACAGCACGCACTATACTCGATTTTTTTTAATGAGGCACATTTGCACTTACTCACAGATGTGCCCTTATGGCTCAGAAAAACTTCCCAATCGCTGATTGGTTGGACAAAATAATTTTAACCAATCAGCGATTAGGAAACTTTTCCGAGCTAAAAGGACACCGCTGTGAGTCAGTGCAAATGGGCCTCATTAAAAAATTGCGTATAGTACTCAAAGCGAACCGCTTTACGGATATGCTCTTGTCAAAGCCAGGCCCAATACAAAACTCAGAGATACAGCTGTAGCAGTGCCAGCATTCCATGTACATTATTCTGTTTATGTCAGGCAGACACGATTGCCAAAGTGAACGAAATAGATACATTGAGAATGCAGAAGACGATGATTGAATTGTAAATATTAATGACACTTTCACGAAGTGTTGATGAACTGCACATAAATACAAGTAAAATTGCAGTTGTTGGAACCTGAAAGCAGACACTTTTATCATCAAAATAACCATTGAAAAGATAGCAAGACATATTACTTGACCTTTTATCATAATTACTTATGAAAATAGAGCATTTTACAGATATTTCAGATTTCTTAGAGGCCATTTTGGATTTTCTATTTTTTCTTTTTTCAATTTCCCCAAAGGTAACATCTCTACATCCACCAAGATATTGTTGTATATATGCTCTAAATAAATAATCAGCATTGAAAAAACATTATCAATCAAAGTAAGTTAGGTGAAAAATTACCTGTCTGCTGCCAGGCTAGAATCTTTCCTGATAGTTTCTTATTTATTTTATTGATCTTACTTTTTTTTTTCTTATTATTATTTTGTTGCGTCCGGTTATTCTCTGTTTTCTAATATGTTCCGCAATTTTCAATTTTTCATTTCGTATTGGGTTGCTTTCCTTATTGGGTTCATTTGAGATTCTACTTTTCAAAGTGGGGTTCCAGCAGCTTAAATTGCAACAACCATAAAGATTACTATATTAATTTTCATCTACACACACACACACACACACACACATATATATATATATATATATATATATATATATATATATGTGTGTGTGTGTGTGTGCGTGTGTGTGGCGTTGCGTATATACTTATATATATGTGTATGTGTGCTCATATATATATATATATGTATATATATATATATATATATATATATATATATATATATATATATATATATATGTGTGTGTGTATATATACATATATATATATATATATATATATATATATATATATATATATACGCATATATATATATATATATATGTATATATATATATATATATATATATATATATATATATATGTATATATATTACACATATATACATACATACGCACACATTTTATATGTATATATATATATATATATATATATATATATATATATATATATATATATATATATATAGATAGATAGATAGATAGATATATATATGTGTGTGTACATATATATATATATATATATATATATATATATATATATATATATATATATATATATATATACATATATATATATATGTATATATATATATATATATATATATATATATATATATATATATATATATATATATATATATATATATATATATATATATATATATATAATGTGTGTGTGTGTGTGTGCGCGTGTGTGTGAGCTGAGAGAGGATTTGGTAGTACTTCTAAAAGAAAGAATGTATCATATTTCCAACTTCATCCTTTTATTGAGTTCTGATAGAAAAAAAATGGTGTAATTGAAATTCCTGGCGTGAAGGATCTTAAGCAGAACACCATAAAAATCTGTGGTTTGTAATAAAGGTTGGAAGGAAAAATGTAATTAAATATGATATTTATTACATAAATAAGCCATTAAAATAACGTAGTAACGGAGTTACAAACAGTTGATTGGAGAACAAGGCAATTCACGTAAATCGTAGGGCGTTTCCTTCGTTCTGCTTCGCTCGCTGTCTGTAAAGAAATATTCAAGAAGATTAGCATCTAAAAGTCATGGTCATTTATATAGAAGAATATACCCATCGGAATAATAACCCACTTAAAATTACCTTACAATTGAGCAACTGAGGTTTACATTAGTATCAGGAAGGAAATAAAAGGGCCGATACATCGAAACCGAACACCATCCTGAAATGAACGGTAAACCTAATATAAATTTGCTCGGTCGTAATATGGGAGACAATTCGTCATAAATATAACCATTCGAAACAATGTATTTGACGATTCTCTTACCCAAGTGTTAAGAACGTGAATTTATAAATAAGCTAGAGTTACTAGTCCGAGAGCTAAATCACCTGAAAGGACAAGAGAATACGATATATAAAACATTGACCACAAAAATCTATTACTAATCTTCATAAGGTTAAAAATGACAGACAGGAAAAACTTTAATAGGCAACACAAGGCAATGAGAGTTCGCAATGATAACCTTAAAAATAAGCCCTATATATTCTTGGTACTCACCATTGTCGAACCATGCAAAAAGGCGTTGCAGATGGATTTTGGCAGATTTTCACAAGAGGGTGACGTAGACCAGGGATCCCAATAAAGGCCTTTAGCCTAAGACAGGCATGTCGGACAAATCAAAAATGTGGAAACCTTTCCAGGTGAGTGAGGTCTCTGTGTCTCTGTCTCTGACCCTGCCGGACGGCCGGGCTGCCTGCCTCCTCGTCGCCGTTTTCGCTCGAGTAAAGCATATGGAAGGAGGAGGAGTTAGCAAACTACCCATATTTAAAGACTGGACGGCAGGAAAGACAGTTTGATGGTACCAAGAGTAGGGCAATTGAAATATCAAATTCTTAATAATTACTAGTCTTTCCTGTCGCCATGTGAAAATATGAAATGTCTTGTACAGTCCAGGGGCGAAGATGGGATTTTTTCAGACATGAAAAAATTCCATCCTGAAAAATATGCAAGTGGACAATTGTAAGAAAAAATACATTTAGCAAATGTAAAAAATAATTAAATCAAAATACAAGAAAATACAAATACTGAATAAAGATTAAAGCATCTGTCTTGTCCTTTCTTGGCTTAATATAGCAGCCTTTCTTTTGGGCCTTAAGGACGAAGTAACAGAATTACTAACATCAGGAGTAGCTGAATTGGTACTTCCTGTGTTTTCTAGTATTGGAATAATATTATTTACATGCAACCTTGATGTCTGGCCTGTTTTTCCCTTCTTAATAACAGCATGGGTAACTTCACCCAAATCATTCTTAAAAACTACCAAAATTATGCCTAGAGGATAATTATTCCTTTTGGTATGTTCCTCCTTAATTAATACAACATCGCCAACCTTCAGTAATTTATGAGTAACGGGTCGATACCGCCCCTTTCTGTCAACTGCTTGCTGAATCAGAGTACCTAGAAATTCATTATGATAGGTCTCTATTAAAGTCTGCCTAATTTTACACAACTTTACGTAATTCTGAGAAATAGCTTGATTATCAGGGTCAAATTCTGGATCTTCAACTGAAAGAGGTTGAAGATTAGGGATAAGGTTTAGAGAAGTCAATTCATAGCCTCGCACGAGCTGTTCCGGCGTTATTGGTTCGGGCACATTGTCAGTCTCAGCACGAACAGCTTCTTTGAAGGCTATAGGTCGTCGATTAATGAGATGCACAATATTACAGACAAGGAATTCAAAGTCTACATACGTCAATACAAAATTCTTAATTGCTCCAAACATTAATCTTTTGACCATTTTTACACAGACTTCTACTAATGATCCCAATTGACTGCAGCCTTTGAAATATTGCTGAAAGGAAAGGGGTTTTACATTATTTTCCTCAAAATATAGTTGCGTCTGAGGGTCACTAATGAAGGAAGTTATGGTATTACCTCCTGCCACCAACTGAGTTCCAAGATCACTAATACAAAGTTGAGGAATCCCGTACTCAAAGCAGTGTAGCTGAAATGCTCTTAAAAAATCTGCAACATTCAAACTCCTGCAAATTTTGAGGTTAACTGCCCTAGACCAAGTACAGGTGATACATAGTAACCAAACCTTACGTGTCTCTTTTCCATCCTTCGTATTAAAGGGTCCTAGATAATCCATAAATATGTTAGAAAAAGGAACCGTAGGAGGATCTGCTCTGAAGTCCCTGTAAAAGTTCTGATTTAGCCTTATATAACGATTATTAAACCTACGACAATGAACACACTGTTTAAGAGCCTTTTTCACAACTGAGAAATGTTTAGGGATGTAATAATGCTTTCTGAGCTCTGTTAATACAGAATAACATCCTGAATGTAATAATTTGAGGTGTGCATCCCAAATAATTAGTTTGGTCAAATGACTGTCTGGGTGCAATAATAAAGGGTAATTTCCACTTAAGCCATAATTCCATTTTTTGAATTTACTCTTAACTCTCAGAAGACCCTGTGAATCTAAAAATAAATTAAGTTGCGTTATAATAGGAAGAATGTCTTTTCTAGAATTAAGACCATGCTGTAGGTAAGAATATACCTCAGGATAATGCTTCCTTTGTTCAGTGTTTAACAAGTAATTTATAGCCTGGGCAAAGTAATTAGCGACTGGTGAGCAAGCAATTTTCGCTTTCAGCTTCCACTTGTGCACCACTAAGAAAATTCTGCGAAAAATTAATACAAGTTTCCTGAAATTGGAATAATTATTAATATCAATAAGATTGTTAACAACTTCAATAACCCGAGCTGTGGAAGGAGTTGCTTGAACCTCGGTGGGCATCTCAAATACTGGTATGGTAGTTGACAATTCTGGAACTTCATTTATTACAGAAAATGAACAGTTTACCAAAAAGTTAGTATTAATGTCATCATCGGCAAAAATATCAACTTTAGAGTTCAGCAGAAAGGAACTACTCTGGATATGAATAGCAGAACTACACTCAAATGGGTTACTAACAGCCGAGGTTTGCACTCTCGTATCAGCTAAATTATCAATATTCTTAATCATTAAATCAATGCTACCAGATAGCAAAATACCTGCATGACACTCGGTATACATCGATGAATTTATTCCTCCAAAAACTGTATCTGTACCTGCAATACAATAAGCGAAGTCTGTACCTAAAATGAGCTGAACATTATCAATTTCATGAGAAAATTTATTAAGGAATTGATCAGCTAGTTTAACACCTTGTGCCTGAAATTTATCAACTAATCTACCAAGCAGAGGTAATTTCAATGCTACATTAATGTTTGGTACAACCAAGCAATAAATTATAAAGGATTTATCTCCGATCGTAACAGGAACTTCAACAATTTCAGTAAAATACTCCTTGTTACCATTAAACCCATTAACTGTTAGCTTTACCCTTGAGTTAATGATTTTAAGATTATTCTCCTCCGCCAATTTCTTAGTGACAAATGTGCTCTGCGAACCACTGTCCTTCAGTCCTCTGTAAACAGTTCCCCCAACTTTAAATGAAAAGGTGGGTAAAATGGAATCACCTTGACAAGTAGGAAGTACGGCAACACCGCTGCTTATTTGAGGAGAAGTTTCCACCTTGGATTTGCAGTTATTAATATTGTTAGAGTCTCTGTCTGGTGACTGACTCCTATCACATAGGTAAGTCATATGCCAGCTGTTACAATTTGAACAGCGTCTTTTGAATTTAAAGCGACACTTACCGGAAACATGATTAAACTGGCCGCATTTTACACATCCATTTCTAGATTTTAAAATATGCACTTTATCTGTAGGAGAAAGAATATTAGGGCACTTGTGAATAAAGTGAAATTTATCAGTATTTCCAACCGTAGAACACAAAGGACATTGAGGCGAAGACCTGTCTTTATCATATGTTACTGCTTCCGCAGCCATGCTAGTAGTTCTCTCTTTACGAAGAGGGAGTGTTAATGTCTTGACAGGTGAAGCTTTACATTTAAAGCTTTCAACCCTTTTCCCGTCACTTTCGTACCTTTCGCAAGCTGCAAAGAAATGTGAAATAATGTCATTTAAGGAAGGATGAGTCTTTCCTGTAATATTAATAAGATGGCGCTGAAAGCGACCATTTAAGCCGTGCCAAGCAAAATATCTGACAAATTCATCCGCTCCAATGTTAAAAGTCTTGACTGCTTCGCATACTGATCGGAGGATGGAAATAAATGTGAAGGGATCATCACCCTCTCTTAGACTTAACTCCGTAATTTTCCTAATTGCATTGTTTTTACAAACCTCCTTAGAAGCAAAGGCGGAAATCAATAATTCTTTGGCATCTACATAACGCTGTTTGTCAGCTTCCAGAGAACATAATAAAGTCTTTGCTCGACCGTCTATCTGTTGCTTCAGCAATAAAAGTAAATCTCTATCAGGATACTGAAATACATTAGTTGTAGCCTCAAACTCTGCTATAAATTTCAATAAATCTTCTCCTTCTTTACTTGTAAACTTAGGAAGAGGAGCTGTTGGCTGTTTCAGTAAACTGCGGGCCACGTCGGGAATATTAGAACCATTATTACCCCTGGAAATCTCAAGTAATGGTAAACAAAGCTCAATTTTGTCTAAATAATCCTGGCAACTTGTTAATTCTGGCTCTAACTCTGCTTCATCAGATACGTCAGGAAATTTCTTCAAGAGGATATGATCATCTAACTCTGACAGCTTGTTTCTATAATTAACAAGAAGACCTTTAATAGCTAACTTTTCTTCTTGTGTTAGGGCAGAATAGGTGTCAGACCTATTGAATTGTTCGGTGACTTTTCTCCGAATGACTTTTCGTTGTCCAATCAGTACCTGTAAGTTAGCCATTATAACAAACGTATAACAAATGCAAAATAATAAAAATGTTAACTTTCTGAAAAGGAAAAATATATTTATTTAAATGAAATGTTAATATCCTGGAAAGGAAAATGTCAAAGTCCTGCAAATAGAAATATGAGACTACTGGGAGCCCCGGTCGTGGTCAATTCTCTACTGGATCATCTGCACCATCATTAAGCACCTTTCATTGTGTTGCCCCACGTTGGGCGCCATAAGCAGAACACCATAAAAATCTGTGGTTTGTAATAAAGGTTGGAAGGAAAAATGTAATTAAATATGATATTTATTACATAAATAAGCCATTAAAATAACGTAGTAACGGAGTTACAAACAGTTGATTGGAGAACAAGGCAATTCACGTAAATCGTAGGGCGTTTCCTTCGTTCTGCTTCGCTCGCTGTCTGTAAAGAAATATTCAAGAAGATTAGCATCTAAAAGTCATGGTCATTTATATAGAAGAATATACCCATCGGAATAATAACCCACTTAAAATTACCTTACAATTGAGCAACTGAGGTTTACATTAGTATCAGGAAGGAAATAAAAGGGCCGATACATCGAAACCGAACACCATCCTGAAATGAACGGTAAACCTAATATAAATTTGCTCGGTCGTAATATGGGAGACAATTCGTCATAAATATAACCATTCGAAACAATGTATTTGACGATTCTCTTACCCAAGTGTTAAGAACGTGAATTTATAAATAAGCTAGAGTTACTAGTCCGAGAGCTAAATCACCTGAAAGGACAAGAGAATACGATATATAAAACATTGACCACAAAAATCTATTACTAATCTTCATAAGGTTAAAAATGACAGACAGGAAAAACTTTAATAGGCAACACAAGGCAATGAGAGTTCGCAATGATAACCTTAAAAATAAGCCCTATATATTCTTGGTACTCACCATTGTCGAACCATGCAAAAAGGCGTTGCAGATGGATTTTGGCAGATTTTCACAAGAGGGTGACGTAGACCAGGGATCCCAATAAAGGCCTTTAGCCTAAGACAGGCATGTCGGACAAATCAAAAATGTGGAAACCTTTCCAGGTGAGTGAGGTCTCTGTGTCTCTGTCTCTGACCCTGCCGGACGGCCGGGCTGCCTGCCTCCTCGTCGCCGTTTTCGCTCGAGTAAAGCATATGGAAGGAGGAGGAGTTAGCAAACTACCCATATTTAAAGACTGGACGGCAGGAAAGACAGTTTGATGGTACCAAGAGTAGGGCAATTGAAATATCAAATTCTTAATAATTACTAGTCTTTCCTGTCGCCATGTGAAAATATGAAATGTCTTGTACAGATCTCGTTTTCATCGTTCCTTTTTGTCATTTATTGTTTGATACTGTTCCAAAAATAGAGGAAGATTTGACAATATTTGAAAAGGAGAAACGCCTTAAGCTATTTCGAGTGGTAATGGCTTACTTGTCATGAACATAGAATAAAGTCAGGTTGTGCAGCAAGGTTGGCCGTAAGGTTTTTTTTAATTTGATTTAGAGTATTGCAATGTTTTCGTGAAAATTAATAGTTTATTATGAGAGAATATGTTTCAATAAACACTGTCTAATATTGTAGGTCTGGGTTTTTATAGAAAGAGTTTATCTCTCTCTCTCTCTCTCTCTCTCTCTCTCTCTCTCTCTCTCTCTCTCTCTCTCTCTCTCTCTCTCACTCTCTCTCTCTCTCTCTCAAACTTTGATCTCCTATAGCAAAAAATGAAAGAATTACAAAAAGCATTGTTCCTGGAAATTCTGAAAACTTGCTATAGTTACATATTAGGAGTTTTAGCAGGAAAATAAAACGAGTCTTTATCTGTCTTCTATGGGTGTCTGAAGTTATCTGATATCAGGGATTTTTTTCGATTTGTTTTAATCCTGTATTCAAACACGGCAGCAAAAGGGGACATTTCCGCACGAATAATTCTTGCAGGGATCTGTTTGCCTCATACTGACTTGAAATCATGCTTAATTGGGATAAGAAATACATTTCACCCTGACCTTCTGTATATTTTCGTTTCTATTTCATATTTTAGCGCATTTTTTACATATGAAATCCTTTAAAAAACAGGATTTTGTAAAATGAACCTTTTTTGGTTATTTTTCGTTGACTATGTTACTGATCAAAATGGCCAGATAATGCTGAAAAGTTGTTCACCTTTTTAAGAAGATTATATTATATTGAATTATAAAACTTAGGTCAGAGGCCAGGCATTAGACAGGCAATGCCATGATCAGGTGTTACAATCGGACATAAGTGCAATTGAATTTGTGTTAACGATGTTCTTAAAGTGTTTTTCTATGCCAGTTTCAGTTCTCTTTGGAGCTGTTGTCTGTGCAATGACATCTCCAATCAAATACTTTATAAAATGTCCTAACGTTTCTCCTTTGCCAATTAAAGTCACCCAATATTATATTGGTTATGTATTGGAAAGATTACCTGACTTATGTTTATATTGAATTTTTGTTTTGATTGATGTTGTGTGCTCGAGGGAAAATGGGACAAAATAAATGATGCGACAAATCTATAAACTTTGCATAAAATGTTTGAGTCTTCTTAAATAGAGAATATTTTCCGAGCAGTAATGGCAGTGATGTCTGTATCGTCCTGGATAACCTGAAGTAAAGAGACTCGGGTTTTCCGAGAGTCCTGGGTCGGGTCAAGCCCTAAGAAAAGACTCCGTTGAGGATCCTTCCTCTTGGGTGTCTTCCGATTCAGGACTACCTCTCGGTTTGGGGTTCCGAGACAGGCAGGATAGAGAGTATCCTGTCAATGACGTCCCCCGGTTATCCAGCAAAACAGCAACAGGCTTTCTTTGGTCTGGTGTTGAATTCTCCTCTTCCTTCTCTCTCTCTCTCTCTCTCTCTCTCTCTCTCTCTCTCTCTCTCTCTCTCTCTCTCTCTCTCTCTCTCTCTCTATAATTATTTATTTTTACAATGGGCAAGCGTTGTTCGTAAGTTGCCACTTAGTAATAAACCTTATATTTCACTTAGGAGATATGTGTATGTATGAAACAATGGTGGTCAACTGCTATGAAAAATTAAATCATTGAAAAATATTGGATCGTTAAAAAAATCGTGCTAGAATATTTCAGAACAAAAAATAAATACGGTAATGTAACCCAAATCCCTCTAAATACCGCGATTCCTGGAACTGAGTGGGAAAGAGGGCGTCAAGAGGGAAAATAATTCAAGCTTAGTCCTGTTGTCTTATAATAACAATTTATGCATTTGGGTTATGAATTCAAAGTTATCATTTAATTTTGTTTGTGTCGTTTTGTGTATAAAGCAAAAGTTAGTTGGGGTCGTGGTTTCGAAACTTGCAATAAATCATTATAAGCCAAATTTCAGGTTATCGTCAAAGCTGCCTATATACTGTAGGTCCAATCTCTCGTGGGGTTTATTCAGGGAGAAGAAATAATGATAAATAAATAAGCGAGGTAGTGTGTTATATTTGCTATTAAAACTATAATTAATTCTACCTCTATTGTTTAATTTTACTTCAGGAATGGAAGTCTATAATAGGGTCAGACATATTAACCCAAAGCTGTAATGTGCAGATTCTACAATAGAAACGTATCTCGAATAATAATAATAATAATAATATGGCTCTGTAGTCTTGGCTTTATAACATACTAGGGCATGGCTATATGTCAGATGGCAACAATAAATATTTGCATCAAATCTCATAACTTAATAAAGGTGTCTATCTGGGCATAAAGTTACGATTTGTGAAATTTCTCCACAGTCTCTTCTTCATTTTATTTTTAGGCCTATAAGCTCGATAAGAATAATAAAATCAGAAGTGCGAACTTCAAGTCACATATAAGAGTAAGGCGAGGAGGGGCAAACTGAGCATTCAAACCTTCACAAGTCGGGGCTAACTAAATAATAAGTAAATCGCAAAAGACGAAACTTTCTAAAGACATTAATGAACCAGGTAATAGACAATGATTAAGACTGATAATACAAATATTATAGTTTAAGTAATAGTAGACAGCAACAATTCATTAAAACATGTGTATAATTCTTTGTAATACATAGGCCTATGTGAATAATAAAACACGCAAATTCCAGTAAAACAATTAGAATAAAAACAATTTCATCTTTTAAAAGACGTCATTATTTTCTTGGTATAATATACTTAGGCAAACTATATATATATATATATATATATATATATATATATATATATATATATATATATATATATATATATATAGTTGTTTATCCTCCTGGGAATAATGTCAAGCAATCTATTACAAATATTTTCCTCACGCACAGACTCCAAAGATGATAAGCATTCGCTAATGATTGCTTGTCTACTATTGCAAACGGGAAACGATTATGAAAATGAACGCTTGGTTATAAAAATGAGTTAACTCTTTGTTTCCTTCTTTGGTTGTGTAGCTGTATACTGTACATATAGGCAGTAAGACTATACTTAATTGCCACATATTATTCATCTTTCTGCCTGAAATAGTACACTCTAAACCTAGTATCTGTAGCCGCACAGTGCTGTGTAGGTCAGACCAAAACAGTAGCATTCTCGTCGACTGCAGCATTCCGACTTGCACCTACAATTAGTCAGCTACCGGGAACTCTGTGTAATGGGTGGAAGCTTTGTCCAAATTATCTTTTCTTAGTCTAGCACAAGTTTACGGGAATTTTTCCTTTCCTTGCCACCCTGAGTCTCATCCTCGCCTTGATCTAGTTTCAGCTTTCATACTAAATGGCCAGTAGAAATAAAAAACAATGTCTGCTCTCTTGTATTTGGTAAAGTGTGCTTGTATTGTAAGAAGTACATAGAGCATTGCTTACTCTTCAAAAGTTTTTGAACTTCATGAGGGCCAATCACCCACTAATGCTACGCCAGGGTTGTAACTTGGCTCTCAAGAATAGTAATGAGGTGGGATTTTTGACATGTGTGGAGCTTTCTGCAATCATTGGAGGGAAGAAGTCTGTGATTGATTCTCATGACGGAAGAACTCCTTCAAGTCATACTCTCTGCCCTGGCATGATATGAACAGCTTGGAGAACAGACGATTGTTTGCTTTGAAGAGTCAACAGATACTGATACCTGTAGTAAAAAGTCAACCCTGTTCCTTTTGATTTGTTCATAGATGGTGGATTCTTCTTTTCTTCCCCGTCTCTTAATAAACTCCTGGAAATTGACATTTCCTTTCTCAAAGTGTGCGCTAACCAGCTCTGAAAAAACTTCAGTGAGCAATGTTCTTTGCATCAAGTGAAAGCAGGTCTCAACTCTCAGCCTGGAGAAGATTGCTCACATCTTGCATGCCTTGTGAGAGCTTTTATATTTTCTCAAGGAACACTGTGCTCGTACTGTTTTGTCATGCTGGATGGTGTGTTTAGAACCCCCTTGATCCCACTTCTTGCCTCATACTGTGTACCCAAGTGGCTGACTTCAGGACCAGCTACCATCCAATATCTCAGTACTGATAGGTCTTCAGTTATGCCCATTGCACTCCCGCCTGCCTTGATGACAGTGATGGACCCAGAACAAAAAGCATCTCATTTATTGCATGGAAGAGGGAAATATTAGTCACATAGTGTAGCCATTATGTTTTTGTGGTTGTTATGCACATGGTGATTTGAGCTCTTCACTCTTCTTCTTCTGGCAAGGACAACAATTGCTTCAGTCAGTCTGGAATTTACAGCCCTGGGTCTGTTACTTGCCATCTTGGTGAATAGCATTCAAGGTATCATACTATGGTAATTATCTTTATTCCGTGAATCGAAGCCGAGGATTTATCCTTTTACCACCTTGATCTCAATCATTTAGAAAAAGGTATGAGATACGACTAGGTTCGAGAATAAATATAAATGACTTACACCTAGCTTGATCATTCATACAGTATCGTTCAAGTCCTTTGCAGTCTGTTCAGCAACCAAGACACTACATGCAAAGGGCTATAGACCTGTTAATCTTAGCTCGGCTCTCCTGCGCTGGTACAACCGGTAATATATGGTTGCTAATTGATCCAGGGCTTATTAGACAGCATCTGAGACGCTAAGATAATGATTTAGGCACACTAAATAATCATTCGGCTGATACTGAGCCCCATACTGAGGTTCACAACAGTGGTGCCATCCAGCGTGTCCTGATTGAGTGTTGATATTGCTCAACTGCTATGAGGAAGTCAATGGGTAAGTACATATTTCTAAATTCGGATTCTACGCAGTAAAAAAAAAAATGTATGATTTGACATCAAGAGCATTCAGATAGGGCAAGTCTTTGCGATCTTATTGCGAAATGCAATATTTCTGTAAATTCAATGGCATCCTTTTTATTAAAAAGAGCAATCCCCGACGAGTCTGTGTGCTAATTTTGGTGTCTGGTTCCGGAAATGGAAGATTCTCCGTAAAATTTTCTGATATCTTCTCCACTATCAGTAGAGGCATCAAATAATGATTACCAAAGTATTTGAAAAAAAAAGGGATAAGTGAAAATTTTCATTAATTAAACATAACTGAAATCTGTTGGTGAAAATTGATACCAAATACTTTGAAAAGATAAGTAACTGACAACAACTACAATAATAATAATAATAATAATAATAATAATAATAATAATAATAATAATAATAATAATAATAGCTATAAATTCAACTGAAAGATAAAGCAAGCAAAGAAGTGAAAATTATATTAAGCAAAACTTGAAGTACTCTTAAACTGTGCATGAATATCGCTCAAAAGAAGAAAAAAACGAAAAGATATTTGTGCTTTGGCTGACTATGGCCAATCCTCAGCCTATACAATACATTCCTCCCAAGAGCTTGACTCTGACATGTTTAGTTTATTAAATTAATCCCCTAAAATGCACCATTTCACCATGCCCGCAAAGTCCTTTGCCATTACTATCAATATTACTAACAATGGGATTTAATTTCTGTGTACTGCTTGGCACAACCGGGTTCAAGTCCCATTGATTTCGATCGTGGCGTTAGATAATTGAATTTCAGGATATCAAAAATTATTTCTAGGGTAGCTGTAAGCAGTGTGGAATGACCCTCAAAGATCCTAGCATTTGGCATAATGGTCGAAATGACACAGACAACTGCGAACAATGTGAGCCTGTGCAAATCAAATTAGGCTTCCAATGGATTAGTTTAATGAACAATCCTTTTTCAGAGAGTCAAGCTTTATAACAGAAGACTAGCAGTGCCCATTTAATCCAATTTTGAAAAAGGGAAAAATCATATATCTTAGCATTTATTTTTAATGAGTCTTTGGAAAAAAAATTAAGATCCAGAGGGAGGTTTTTTTATGGTATGCTACAAAATTCTCCATCCACTGTCATGAAATACTTCTTGTTGCTAATTATTTCTGGACTGATCCACCATCCCATCTAATTCACCCTGACTACAAGTAGAAAGGCGAGAGATAAACAACAGGGCAGAAGAGAAGGAAAGAACAGAACCTCTGTAATATATATATACGTGGAAAAAAAACCAGATCAATAACACTCTCGTAAAAGTTAACAGTTACTACAGTAGATTTAGGTAGTTCAATATTCGACTGGTCTCGCACTCCCAGACACCTGTCGTCCAGAAAGAGGTGAAATGGAAATCTCTCTCAAACACCTGGACATCCACTCATCATTGTATGGCTATTCCTTTTCCCCCCTACCCGAGGGAAAGGGAGAGACCACGTGGTTCATACCACTCAGCGTGACGGGAAATATAATTTATAAATATCCAGACACTTAATGTTTCTTATATAACGATGATGTCGGCTGATGCAACCTTCAAGTGCTCTTACATTTCCCTGCACAGACCTCAGCCGTTAAATTCTGTATTGTCCTCCTCAACACTGTAATAATTAAACAAGCAAGTAAATGAACAAAAACACAAACCAATGAATTCTTTTTATTGTTTATCTATATGATAAAATCGCTCCCTCTAAATGTTGGTGATTCTAGAAAGACGCAAAATATATCGAAAACGACCGAAGTTATAGTTCAACACATGAAAACCAGTGCATAGACTTCCACCAAAGGCTCATCGCCAGTGAAAGGAGCTCCCTCAAACATAGGGCGGCATTCAACGCAATCTCTCATGATGGCTGAATGGATAACTCAAATGGCTCCTCTGTATCAAAATTTAAAAGGCATATGTTCGTGTCCTGTCCAAGGCACGTGTTCTAAACATATAAAATTGTGCTCTGGGTATAAGCTATATATACGTTATTCCTAAATCAGAGTGAATTTGAATTTAGTCATTTTGTGGCAAAACTCTCAAAAACAGTTATGTGTCACAAACTTAGCAGTTAGCTTTCGCGATGGACAGGGATTGACTTTGATTCAAAGCAAAAATAAAACAAAAAATAAAAAGTAGAACTAAATCAATATCAACCTGAATTACATTTGAAAGTCAACCGACGCTTCTGTATTAAGATCGATGAGGGATAAATTCTTTGCAGATCACGGTACTTTCCCTTTTTCACGTGCACTTTCCCTTTTTCAGGTGCACTTTCCCTTTTGGTACAAGTTATTCTACAGACTGTGTGAATTTCACAATAAAAAGAGTCTGTGACCTAATATTTGAAAGTATAAACCGTTGAATGAGTTGGTGACAAACTATCAGATATAGCTTCGCTCTACAAAAACAGCACTGTCATTGAGGGAATGGATTGATATAGATTTTAAGAAACAACAATGAAATCGAGAAGGGAAAATATACAAGGGAATTGAAATCAAACTCTATCTCCCTTGATGGTTGAATGGAAAAGATGATAATGAGGATGATGATGATGATGATATATATATATATATATATATATATATATATATATATATATATATATATATATATATATATATATATAGAAATAACGACATACATATATAAGTATGTATATATCATTATAATTTCACATGTATATATATATATGCACATCTTATTATGTGTCTGTATATATACATATATATATATATATATATATATATATATATATATATATATATATATATATATATATATATATATATATATATATATATATATATATATATATATATATATATATAACATATATATACATATATATATATATATATATATATATATATATATATATATATATTGTTTGTGTGTATAAAATTTACTTCTGATGTCTGTTTGATATTGAGAAAAATAGCAATTAACAAAAATATTATTTGTATACAACAAATATTCCAATTTCTAGTCTACTGCAGGGCAAAGACCTCAGACATGTCATTATTATTGTCTAGAGCTTGGTCCTTTTTCATCTCCACGCTGGCCGCTGTGGATTTGTGATGGTGGGAGACTAATCTCATCGTTAAAAGCAAACCAACCAAGTATGAGTGACTTTGACTAGTATAGTTTCGACGATAATATCTATATATATATATATATATATATATATATATATATATATATATATATATATATATACAGTTCAAATATCCTAATATATGTCCAATAAAAAATAGAACAGAACGTGAAGAATTAACCTCAAAAATTTGTGAAATAAAGTTGATGATGATGATGATGATGGAGCAGCAAGAAAACGATGTACAGAGAGCGAAAAATTTATTTAATCATTTTCTCATATCCCTGAAGAGTGAGAATCCTTTCTAGAAGTTACAAGAATAAAAATTTCAAGCAAATAATAAGAAGAATGTTATACAATATTTTGAGTCAGTAGACATTAATATTATATTTATTAATAGTTTTAATAACCAAATAAGTTTTACTATAAAAAAAATCTTTATCACATCTATCAATATTTGCTTCTATAAATTGAATTCTACTGTACGAAATTATATGTTAAAAGTAGGGAAGGAAGTCTTGTATCAATCACTTCCGAGAGAATTTCTTCCGGAAGTTCCCAAGGATATCTTGAAGAACTCATCCAGAGACTCAAGGCGGAATGAAATGAGTGTAATGGAACATAAGGTTTTTACCTTGATACAATTAATATTCATTAAAATTACAATTGGGAATCATTTATAAAAAGATTTTTTATTTTTTACTCTAAAAGAAAATCTAATTAAAAATTAAGTGTATAAAAATTTGATGGTGTCTAATTCCATATGAATTTACATATTAATTTCAGAAATTTTTTGTTGAACAAACTAATCTGACAAGAACGTTCCAAAATCCTCTCCGTCTTCAGGGATATGATATGATGATTAAATATTCTTTTACTGCGTTTCATTCCACCCTGAGGCGTCAGTGACCCTGGCAGTTATGACGCCGCCTAGTGTCAATGACCTTAGTAGTTGCGACGCTAGGCAACCTAATCAATCTTTATATATGGTCATATGGATAAAATCCCTGATAACTTTTCTCACTCTCTCTCTCTCTCTCTCTCTCTCTCTCTCTCTCTCTCTCTCTCTCTCTCAAAATCTAATGGAAAAGGTTATTTCTTACTCAGCTTGGGCCTAAATTAGTCTGTGGGGACTTGCTGTTCCGGAATACGAATTTCTTCCTATCAACAATCATACATGGTGATAATATATTTCTTAAGACAGTACTCTGGTAATACCCCTTTAATGTTTACTATTATTCACACAATCATAAGTATGTGTTCAATCAATATAATTCTCTAATATATATATATATATATATATATATATATATATATATAGATATATATATATATATATATATATATATATATATATATATATAAATATATATATATATATATATATATATATATATATATATATATATATATATATATATCTATATATATATATATATGTACAGTATATATATATATATATATATATACATACATATATATGTACATATATATATATATATATATATATATATATATATATATATATATATATATATATATTGTCTCCTGTGGGAGAGACAACTCCTACCAGGCGCGTCTCTTAGGTGGCGGATGAGGGAAACCCTTGCAGTACAACTTATTGCAAGGGCTACTCCGAATAATAGTAATAAGGAGTCGTGGACCAAACAGGTAGCAGAGGAGTGGCTAGCCGGCTACCTTATTAGCCAAGAAACCTGCATGAAAAAGATGTCAAGGATTAGTAGTATGGCTACAGCGTCCGGGGGAACCGACGCACCCCGAGGTCCTAAACCACAGCCTCGTGGTGAGAAATTAGCAATGTGGTCAGCAAAAGGATTAACAACAGTTGGAACTGTAAATGTAACAACACTCTTTGCACCAGCAAAACTTAGGTGTACCATTGAAGAAATAAATAGATACAGTTGGTATGTATTGGGAATAGCAGAGACTCATTGGGTGGGAGAAGGTGAAATGATGTCAGAAGGAATCAAAATATTGTATTCAGGTAGAACAGACAATATTCATAGAGAGGGAGTAGCACTAATGTTAGGAAAAAGAGCACAAAGAGCTTATTTGGAGCACAATTCGGTGAACTCAAGAATAATTTCGGTCACTTTGAGAGGAAAGCACAAGAATTTTAAGGTTATTCAGGTATATGCACCAGACAGCTCATATGAAGATGAAGACGTAGAAAACTTCTATTCACAGTTAGAGGAGGAAATAGAGACAACAAAGACAGGCGATGTAGTCATGGTGATGGGCGATTTCAATAGTAAAATCGGAAATGACAGGAGAGGCTACGAGGATGTGATGGGAGAGTTTGGTTTGGGTGAAAGAAATGAGAGAGGACAGAGGATGTTGGAATTTTGCCAGGGTAAACAACTGTGTATAACAAATACTTACTTTTATCATAGAGAACAGCACAGATACACATGGACACACCCAGATGGAATTCATAAGAACTGCATTGATTATATCCTTATAAATAAGAGATGGAAAACATCAGTGATGGGAACAAAAGTGATGAGGGGAGCAGACTTTGGAACATCACATGAACTACTACTTTCAAACATCCGTATTAAATTTCGGACAGACAGAGGAAGAAATCAAGAACTAGTCAGGTATAATCTAGATAAACTGAGGAACGAGGAAGTAAAAACTGCCTTCAAAGTAAGAGTAGGAGGACGTTTTGAACCACTAATAGGACTCGAGACAACAGAGGAAAAGTGGCGTCGGGGACGAGACATAATTAAAGAGGAAGCCGACAATATTTTGGGAAGGAGAAGGAAAGCAAAGCAACAGTGGGTCACAGAGGAAGTATTGGATGCATGCCAAGAGAGGAGAGAAGCAAAAAAGACAAAGAATGAAAACCCATCCCAAGAAAACAAAGCAAGTTATAGACAAAAGTGCAGAGCAGTGGACAATAAATGCAAAAGAGCAAAAAAAAATGGATAGAAGACCTGTGTAAAACATGTGAGGAATGTTTCAGAAACGGCCATTCAAGAGAGCTATTCACCGCAGTAGACAGATTAACAAGGGGTTGGAAGAACAATGGAATTGTTGTAAGAGATGCAGATGGCAACAAGGTATCAGCAACGGCTGATGTTGAGAAGATCTGGAAAACCCACTACGAGGAACAACTAAAAGGAAGTGGAAGACGGGTAACTGGAGAAGATTATCCAGAACTAAGAGGAGAGCTATGGAACATACAGGAAACACCAGATCTCCTGATAGAAGAAGTGGGAAAAGCTTTAAGAGCTATGTCAAGTGGGAAAGCACCAGGAATAGATGGACTACCAAAGGAATTGCTTGAAGCTGGCGGTGAAATGGTAGAAAGATGGTTGTGTGATTTATGCAGGGATATAGATGGACAAGCAGCTCCAAATGATTGGACTGAAAACATTATAATTCCAACACACAAGAAAGGGGACACCACCTTATGCAAAAATTATAGGCCTATCAGTCTATTACCACATGCTTATAAAGTTTTAGCAAAAATCATACAAAGTAGAATAGCAAGGCAAGA
>NW_027171725.1:107500-112500 GCF_036898095.1 Palaemon carinicauda
ATACTTTGTGTGCTGGCATTTGAGACCATTTCATAGTATTTAGCCCTTCTTGAATTAGTCAACGAAGTTAACGAGTAATGGTAAGAATTTTTACCAAACAGTATCTGCCTAACCCTCCAAGGAAGCAGTTCTCTTGACTTAAGTGAATATGGATTAACTCGACCTTCGTTAGAAACTTGCCAACTAATGTGTGATCATTACTAATGAACTCTTTTCACTTGAAGGACTTTTATTGCTGTGAAATAATTAAGTGCTAAGTACCACCAGTTTCACCAAAGTGCAATGGAGAGACGAGGGCATGATTCTCCAAGGGAGTGAGTTTTCAGAGGAACCATATAATATATTGTGTAGCAGCATGGAAGAGAGGCCAAGACGGGGATTCTATTTCCCTACCATAGTCTTTGGCATCCACCACATACTGCTGGATTACTTCAGAGGGTTTCAACTCCGTGGATTTATATCGAGCAAGCAGGCGCTTGATAACTTTGAGGTAGGTCTCGGTAAATGTTGGCACACTTTACGAGATTTAAAGTTATTGAATGAATAATTTTAGCGCTGAGTCATTAATCCCGTAAAAAATAAAACTTGTAACCAGAAAAAATTTACTCTTGTTAATATTTTGCTTTGCCATTTATCATATCTTTTGAGATCTTTTTATTGAATCTTACTCTGAACTTTAATCACTTGCATAGGCAATAATTTCATATACAATTTTCTGATAGACGTATCATATCTTTTATAGGCTTTGCACAGTGGCATCATGGTAATGGTATTGCTCGACGAATCTTATAAACTTTTCACTGGTTATAAGCGATTCGGAGTGTGGAGGTTAGGTAACTAGTGCCAGAGTTACCTAGATATCGGGGCAGCATCAAGTGTCATTAATATTAATTTATATTCTGCATAATATTATGCTTTAAATTTATTGTATGTTCAATAATAAATTCAATATTCACTTTGATGTTTGTTTTCTCATCATTTTTCACAACCTTCATATAAGTTTTTTCCGAATATGGCGACCGTGACAGGATACTATGACTTTGCTTTGATGCTTGCCCGATGTCTCTCCATTTGCACTGTTGGTGGAACGTTGTTATTATTTTGCATTTTAATACTTTAGTGTAAAGGTTGAAGTGAATTTAATCTTTTTAACATATTTCTGAAATAAGTTCTTTGCTCGGGAATTGCCTTCATTGGATATTTTTTATATTCGAAACTTTGCTTCCTTGGTAATCTTTATTTATCGTCGTTGACCTAGTATTGATGCCATCGGTATTTCTTGGTGTTAACGTATATTATGTAAAGTTATTATGGGAATTTTACTTTTCAGCTTCGTTTTGTTACGCATACTTTAGCCTTTGAATATTTATCATATTTGTGATAGGTCAGGTAGTTGTATATATATTCACAATGTCTGAACTTAAGAGATTAGTGAATCAAAGGAAGTATATAAGGAAGTGTGTGACAGAACATTTTAACCGTAAGGATAGTTTTCCTACATTAACTAGTGCAGCAAGGGAGAAATTACTCTTGCAATTTGAACAATGGCTTCCAGAATTGAAAGACTTGAATAAGCAGATATTAGAGCTTAAGTATGAGGAATGGGGCGACGAAGAGGAAGAACGTAGGTCTGAGGAGGAATTGGACTCCTGCCAGGTCTATAATGACAAACTTTTATCTTGCTTAGTGGCTATTAGGAACCCTAGTGTGCCCTCTTCATCAGTTTCCCATTCGAATGACTCTCTTAGTTCCGCAAGAAGTTTGCTTAAGTCTCCCATAGCTCCCCTGCCTAAATATATATATATTGTCAAGCATTTTATTCTGTTCCGACAGTTGCATCCCATAGGCATGTCTAGATCTTTTTCTGTCATAAGGTACCCTTGAATTGAACAAATCAAACCAGGAGTCGGCAAGCTTTATAAAGTCCCTTGTACTTTCCCAGTACATGCTCTTCAAAAGTCCCTGACTTCCATAAAAATCTAAAGCTTTAGATGTTGTTTCCGAAAGAAGCTGCACTGCTTTCCTCACATTCATACGTTGTGTACCTGTTACATTTATGTGTTTCGCTGTTAAACGATATGTGGGTTTCAAATCACTTTTACTTCGGTTGACAATTTCCCTAACACATCCACTTAGAACAGAATTTCTATTTTGTAATTCAAAACCTGAATCAAGAAAATTGTTTCTCACTAACTTGATTAAATGAGGAGCATCGGCGAAGACATGAATTTCTCTTTCTGGTACAGAGGTGTTCTCAAATGAAGGATTTTCTGTTCCTATATTGAGACTGTTCCATAAACTAATATTAATAGGACCCATGTCACACACCATAGCCACAACAGGAAAACCGACAGACTCCACTTTTGTAATTACATCAAATAACAGTTCCTTGGTAACCTTGGTATCAAAAATATAATATATTAGTTGTTTCCAAGATTCTGTTATTCCTCTAATCATGATGCACTGTACACGAGATTTAGAATCATAAAGTGTCTTTGATCCTTGGTCATAACACCAGATTTCAGAAACACTACACTCATCAAATGAAATTACACATAAACGACTATATTCTTTCATTTCCTTCCCCTTTTCATTTAGTATTTCAAAAACTGTGTGCAAGATTCCCGGTTCAACAAAGATTTTTGATGCCCAACGCCTTAGGGTACTTTCTGAGGGAAGAGGAATCTTGCACTGATCACGTAAGTACCAATAACCTTAAGGACTGAAGTTTTTCAATGTTATTGCACGACTAATGTCACCATCTGCCCAACGTTTCACATTTCTTCCACTCATAATGTTTTGCACCTGTGAAGGAGAAAACACTTTTTCTAAAAACGCTCTGCAACATGATGCTTCATTTCTCATAATCTCTAAATCCTCTAACAAACGTAACCTTTCTTTATCCCACTGCTCTTTCTTTGTAAGAAGATCATTTCTTTCTTGAGTAATGCTGTTCAATTGACTCTGCAACTCTTCTAGTGTTGCTGTATGAACCCTTTCTTCACTTTGACGATAGTCTTCTCCACAGGAAACATTGTTGTAATCATGAAGCTCATTTTCACAACCTGATAACATTTCTGCAATTAAGCGTTTCCGATTTTTCTCTTTTATCCTTTTCATTAGAGATGTACCAGATAGACTATCATCTGAAATGTAAAAAGAAAAACATTTTAATATCTCTCTTTCTCTTACACACACACACACACACACATATGTATATATATATATATATATATATATATATATATATATATATATATATATATATATATATATATATATATGCATCAGTTGTCATAAGACTTTGTATTAAATATGATCGTGACTGAGATATGGAATATGCCAAGTTTTCCCTTTATAGTCTCTTTCTATTTACTATATATGTACACACAAACCCCCATATATAAACACAGGTAACAGCTGTTATGAGTGTAAATAGTGTGACTAATTAAAAAAGAAAAAAAAGTAAAGAAGTTTTTCAAGTAATACTGAAAAATTGAAAAAGAAAGATTACCAACCTTGTGAATGAGGCATGTGAAGTGTTGGGATTGCTTTGCTCTTCAGACGTCTGTATTTCATTGCTGGGGCTCGTGATCCAAGAAGTTCCTGTTGCAGGTCTCTCTTATATGCATTTTCTTCAAAATGTTTACTGCATATGTGATGAGTAGTAGGGTTAAAGTTGTCCTTTCTCTTATAACGATAAACCCATTTCCTTCTTGTTTCCTCATCACGAGGGAATCGGAAAAAGGATACCTCCTTTTTTTCTACTATTTAAATAACAACCAAATACGGCGCAGTTGTTTGGCATTATTTAAATAATAATCTAGATTATATAAATAATCAAAACTATGGTTTCATTCGAAGAATGTAAAACTAAATCACTGCAAAGATGTCTGAAGTAACCTGTGATCGACATTTGAATGAAACGGTAGCAGGATGACTTCTCGCCCTGATATGACCTCCAGGCGACGCGGTTCTTGGGGGGGATAAGCCGCAACCCCCCACAAATGACTCTACCTGGTCACTCTATATACCTCCAAGCTATATACCTTGGCCTACAGTAGACTCCGTAAGGTAAGGTATACTGATGGCACTATCCCCTTACATGTTATTATTACTAGCTAAGCCATAACCCTGGTTGCAAAAGCAGGATGCCATAAGCCCAAAAACGCAAAAAGAGAAAAACAGGCCAGGGAGAAAAGGAAATAAAATAAGGAAATAAACTTTATGAGAAGTAATGAATAAAAATATACATTATCTTAAGATTAGAAACAACGTTAAAATTGATTGGTCATATGTAAACATGAAAACATTGCACTGCAAGTTTGAACTTCTTTAGTTCCACCGATGTAATTGCCTGTTTAGGAAGATCATTCCACAATCTGGTCACACCTGGAATAAAACTTCTAGAATACTATTTCAGGATGTCAGAAAACCTCAAATCAATCAATCAATCTAGAATACTATGTAGTATTCAGCCTTCATATAAAAAAGGCAAGATTTAGAATCAACTGCATACCTCGTATTCAGTACATGTTGGTAGAGTCTGTTTAGATCTGAATGCGAAGGATGGCCAGAATCATGAAAAATCTTATGAAACATGCATAAAGAAATAACTAAACTGCGGTGCCAAAGATTAGTATCCAGTTTACAGTTATCTGTGAGTCTCAAATGGTTATTCGCGAGAGTTTCGATAGAATAAAGCAAGGTTTATATAGACCTTGAGATGAAGGAAGTGAAGGAGCGTATAGATACATATTCGAGACAACTGATAGTTTCCAATGGCTAATAATTAGTGTTTGTTGAGTACCTTGGATCTACCTATCAACTTTTTTTTTTTTTTTTTTTTTTTTTTTTTTTTTTTTTTTTTTTTTTTTTTAAATAGTGGCACGTATTTGTCTGTGAAACGATGACAGCAAAGCCATGATAGTTAAGTTGGCTGTCTATAGTAAAACCAATCTGTCGTAGCCGATGAGACGATTTCTGACCCACTGTATAGA
>NW_027171725.1:125000-130000 GCF_036898095.1 Palaemon carinicauda
AGATTGTCGTGATATTTTAATGGCATCACCTCACAAATAATTATTGAGTTTTCAAGATATTATTTTTTTTGGTAGTGGCTTTGTAATTTTCGTCTTTTCAATTCCGGTTATTTATGTGATTTGAAATGTCGAGATCGACTCTCTCTCTCTCTCTCTCTCTCTCTCTCTCTCTCTCTCTCTCTCTCTCTCTCTCCTTAACTAATGAAAATGGAACTTCAGGGAATTCATCTTTGATGAAGCTCAGAAGTGTATGGGATTTTCGTAGTTGTTCAGAATTCTATTAACATCTCTCAGTTCCAACTACGTATATTTTCTTTTTCTTTTTTCTTTTTCCTTGATGTCTCTTTGATTTTAATATTCGCTGAAGATACTGGAACATTAGATTTTTATGTCCTTCAAAGCATGCGAAAGACATCGCTCATGTCTGTTAACAAAGTGAGTACTCGTGAATAACATTTGGCTAGACCAAATTGAAGATCACATAGGCTAAGGTTGCAGCTTGGCTAGTAATAATGAAAGTAACGATAATGATAAGAAGAATAGTAAAGATAATGATAATATACTTCAAGGAAGGGATATGAAAATATGATTTATTGTCAGGCGTGGATTGAGTTAAGAATAAACTGTTGGACTATGCAATGTCTACCGATGACTCATCAGGTAAAACTATAGACCTATAGCTTAGGAGCGTTTGCTGATCAAGAACTCCCGTCCGACAGATTGCTAAGCAGGAACGTTTCCAATTGGTGCTCTATACATGAAGGAAATGTATGCAACTCCCTTTGAGTAGTAGAATAGGAATTGCATAGAATTTTGGTTTGGTGTAATGGAGAATGATGTAATGTTTTTTGGGTGGGAGGTCACAGAGACCTTTATAATTGGCCATTAAGTTAAAGTCTCCCTTTAGCCGCCCTTAATTTGGCTCCATTTCAATTTAACATTTCATTTCTTATAATGGAATTTTATGGGTATTAATTACAGAAAAAAAAGTGCTGAGGCTTTGGTTTAGCAGCATTAAGAAAACTTGAATGAAATTTCTATCTTTATTGTTGTTCACTTACTTTTTAGAAGACCCAACTTTACGCTTATCATTGTTTAGTATAGCTTGATAGTCGAGGAACACGGGAGAGAGCTATTATCGATTTAACGTTTTGAATGTTTAAGATTTTTATCTTACAATGCACCAACGAAGTTAGATTAAAGTAAGCGATCTCCCCTACAAGAACGCCTAAACAATAAAAGCAACAAAGCTGAAGAACGGGCTATGGATATTTAGAACCAAGACATTTTTTTCCATTAGATAATGGGTAATCAGATCATGAATAGTCGTAGATAATATGCAGTGGATTATCTTCTCAGACGCATTCATTGTTGACGAAATTATTCTCTTTGGGACTGCTTTCAAGAGGAGACGGATATGATGAAAGAAAAGTGCCCCTTTTCTCATATATCTCTTCCTCATACAATAGCATTGCTGTTTATATAACACTTAATGAAATGTATTTTCGCTTATCTAAGAAAATCGACCTGTCTGAGGTGCCATATATACTATCGGGGAAAGCCATGCGTTATATTCTGTACTAGTGTACACGACCCGTCAAAATGACGGCTAAATATTTAGATAGTTTTTTTTTATATGTATTCAAGTAAGCAATTGGTTAAGAAATTGTTCGCTCAAAATTAATATACATCATCTCTTATTCAGTTATAATGATACACAAGTTAAATTGTAATAGCAGAGATTGGACCATTTAAGCTTTTATCCCAAGTGCTTTTTTTCTTTGAAAAAAAAAACAATGTTAGAGAACGTCTGTAAGCCTTTCATGTTTTTTGTTTTCGAAAATGTTTGTATATTTTCCTTCGTTTTCCAAGATTTTATTTCATAACTCCTTTTCTGATCGGTTTACCGATAGTTTCCATTACTGACCCACAACTTTCTCTCGCCTTTTCTTCCTTTCATTTTCTCTGACGAAAAGAAGCCCATAATTTATATTTTCATTTTAGGGAAATGAGGTGAAACGGTGCGGGGGGTGGGGGGGTTGGGGTGGTAGTGGGGGGGGGGGGAGGTTGGGGGGGGGGGGCTTTTTCAATTCAGTGATCACATACGTCTTTGCATTATCTATTAGCTCCCAAAAAGTAGCTTCATGGAAACACTCTTGAAGGATGGCGTCTTGCGTCGAGATAGAAGATCGACTACATCTAGTGTTTACTTGAACGCTCAGCCATTTTTCATCACCACGCTGGCCTCTGAAGACTGGCGATATTGTGGGATTTAAGCCTGAGCGCTCATAGAAATTCAATATAGTATGGGTGACTTTGACTAGTACAGCTTCGACGATCATATATAATATATATAAATATATAAATATATATATATATTATATATATATATATATATATATATATATATATATATATATATATATATATATATATATATATATATATATATATATATATATATATAGCTTAAATATCGTAGTATATGTCTAATAAAAGAAATAGAATAGAGCGTAAAGGAATAACCTCAAGAATTTTTGAAGTAAAAGTTGATGATGATGATGGAGCAGCAAGAAAACGATATACAGACAGAGTGAAAATATTATTTAATCATTCTCTCATATCCCTGAAGAGTGACAAGACTTTATTGATGTTATAGGAATAAAAACTTCAAGTAAATAATAAGGAGAATGTTATTCAATATTTTGAGTCAGTAGACATTAATATTATATTTATTATTAGTTTTAATAACAAATCAAGTTTTACTTTTACATAAAAGTAATATTGATTATATCTATTAATATTTGCTTCTATAAATTAAAATCTACTGTACGAAATTATATGTTCTAAGTAGGGAAGGAAGTTTTGTATCAATCACTTCCGAGCGAATTTCTTCCGAAGTTCCAAAGGAATTCTTGAAGAACTCGTCCGGAGACTTAAGGCAGAATTAGAGAAATGTAAAGAAAAAAATATTTTAAACTTGATCCAGTTAAATATTCATTAAAATTACAATTAAGCATCGTTTTGAAAAATATTTTTAGTTTCTTATATTAAAGTAATTCTAATTCTAAAAATAAGCGTATAAAAATTCAATGATGTCTAATTTCTTATAAATTTACATAATGACCTCAGAAATTTTAAGTTGAAAAAATTATTCTGACAGGGATATGATATGATGATTAAATACTCTTTTCTTTACTGCGTTTCATTCTACCTTGAGGCGTCAGTGACCCTGGCAGTTATGACGCCGCCTAGTGTCAATGACCTTTGTAGTTGCGACGCTAGGCAACCTAATCAATCTTTAAATATGATCATATGATAAAACCCTTGATATAGGGTCTCTCTCTCTCTCTCTCTCTCTCTCTCTCTCTCTCTCTCTCTCTCTCTCTCTCTCTCTCGGGAGATAAAATCCTGATTTTTACTGAGCGTGGGTCTAAATTATTTAGTCTGGACTTGCTGTTCCTAAATACAAATTTCTTCTTATCAACAATCATATAAGTGATGATAATATATCTCTCTTTAGACAAGTTCCAGACAAGAATGATGACATCTCTGATACCTTTTTCCTGCAGTAAACTAGATACGGCTATATGTGATACTGTATATATGAATAAATAATTATATTCTGAATAAATATTTTTGCTATTTCCTACTTTTGAATAGCAAATAGACATCAAAAGTAAATTCAAAGCATGTGCAAACACACACATATAAATAAATAAATATATATATACATATATATATATATATATATATATATATATATATACTGTATATATATATATATATATATATATATATATATATATATATATATATATATATATATATATATATATACTGTATATATATATATATATATATATATATATATATATATATATATATATATATATACATTTCCATTTATAATATACACATGCTTATATGTGAATATGTAATCGTTCAGTGGCCACTTTCCTCTTGGTAAGGGTAGAAGAGACTCTTTAGCTATGGTAAGCAGCTCATCTAGGAGAAGGACACTCCGAAATCAAACCATTGTCCTCTGGTCTTGGGTAGTGCTATAGCCTCTGTACCATGGTCTTCCACTGTCTTGGGTTAGAGTTCTCTTGCTCGAGGGTACAGTCGGGCACACTGTTCTATCTAGTTTCTCTTCCTCTTGTTTTGTTGAAGCTTTTATTTTTTATATAGGATATATTTATTTTAATGTTACTATTCTTAAAATATTTTTTTTTCTTGTTTCCTTTCCTCACTGGGCTATTTTCCCTGTTGGGGCCCCTGGATTTATAGCATCCTGCTTTTCCAACTAGGGTTCTAGCCTAGCATTTAATAATAATAATGATATTTTGATATAAGTACTACTTAATTGGGCTTTATCTTGATATAAGTACTGCTTAATGGTGCTTTTTATTGCTGTAAGTACTGCTTAATGGGGCTTATCTGTTTTTAAGTACTGCTTTATGATGCTTTATTTTGATATAATTACTGTTTAATTCCGCCTTGTCTTGATTTAAGTACTGCTTATTGTTTTTTTATCTGGAGATAAGTACTGTTTTACAATGCTTTGTCTTGATATACGTACTGCTTAATTGGGCTTTATATTGATGTAAGTATTGGTTAATGGGGCTTATCTTGATATAATTACTACTTAATGGGCTTTATCTGGATATAAGTACTGATTAATGATGCTTTTTCCTGATATAATTACTGTTTAATGATGCTTTTTCTATATAAGAAGTGTGTAATGATTTATGATACGTAATTAGTTTAAACTACCTGGATACTTTTCCAGTGATGTTAATCTACTGTATTATTATATTTTTAATTACAACTTAGATTTCAAAGGTGAATAAGTTGTTTTCCTTTTTTAATCAATCTTGTTTTAGGATATTGCAGTTAGATTGCATTTTTTGAGACTATAAACCATAATTTTTTCCAAAAATAAAAACTTTGAAAATATTAAAAATTGTTCACTTTGTATGGTCAGGGAACATTCATCT
>NW_027171725.1:132500-137862 GCF_036898095.1 Palaemon carinicauda
CGGCGTTTTATCAATATGAATTAGGCTTTCAACGGACCATATCATTAGTTATTTGTTTTATATAAATGTTAGTTGAATTTCCCAACCCCTCGTAAAGTCTTTTAAAAGCGCTAAAGAATTGTGGCTATGAGTAGACTTCGCTTCATATTTTTTTTGGAAACTAAGGAATTATTGATAAAATTATAGTAGAACTTTTCCTTTTCACTCTTAGTAACAGACAGTAGCTGCCCAGTCTCCAGACCTCAGTCGCGTCAGGCTTTCAATAAAAGGGAAAAGGGATGTCAGTCAATAAGCAATGCCGGGATAGAATAGGGAGTTCTGGCCAAGGTCAGAATCGATAATCGTGTGATCCTTCAGAGTCATTTTCTAAAGGCATTATTTTTATTCCTTTAGTGGTGTATTGCAGTATCATCTTGAGGAACAAACAAATCTCTATGTTACTTATTGTGATGGTTGAAATGCCATTTATATCCATACGCACATGATCCTTTTTATCTAGAAATTCGTTAATATTTGCTTTGGAAATTGGTTATCCTTAAACACAAAGTGTTAATTTTTAGTTGAAATTGGTTTCTGAAATATAAAATGCAGTCAAAGTTAATCATTATCTTACATATTCATGTGTTGTACATAGCATAGCCAGCACAACTGAAATTATTATAATGCATTGAAATTTTACAAATATGTGTGACAAAAATTAACATGAAATGAAAGAAAGGAAATGAAATTACCGCTTCTACACTGTTCAGAAAAAAATCCCTCGAGGTCTGATGTCTGACATTTGAGCGTCTTTCCACCCAAACACCACACACGAATGATATCTTCGAATCCAATTTAATGTTTCTGGAAGGAGACCTCTTTTTAGGTCTCCCATGTGAAGTAATTTTCCTTAGCCTTGATTCGTTTTGTGAGATCTGTTAGACCAGTGGTTCTCAACCTTTTTTTACCCATGGACCCCTTGTCCCTTCTCTTTTTTTCCTGGTGGACCCCTTCATAACTATTGGTCATAAGACAATATTTTATTTTTCACTAATATGAATTATGAGGTTTTAATAAATAAACATAGTATATAATTAAGTTTTATTTTCAAATAAATACTAATTTAATGCAAATAAAGTATTTTACAACAATTATGTTAATAATAATAGAATAATAATAATAATAATAATAATGATAATAGTAATGATAATAATAATAATAATAATAATAATAATAATAATGATGATAATAATAATAATAATATTATTAAAGAATATAGTGGTATTAATTCTTAACCAGTATCTTGTATTACAATATTATAATGTTTCTTCCATGGTCAAGCCGTTGGAAAGTAGAGATCAGGCATTTGAATTCACTGTAGCCTTTATGTACAGTGGTTGAAATTTTGTATAACAGTTAAAATGAAATATGTGATAAAAAAGAGAGATATGCATATTTATTCAATGAGCTCCCTGAGGTTGATGCTGCTCTGCGAGTTTCTTTATGTCTGGTTCCATCGATGTTAATGATAGTCGAAGATCACCTGTTTTCATAATATCAAGTCTATTACGAGCTTTTGATAAAGGTTGAGAAACAGGACTAAATCCCGATTCAACAAGATAAGATGTTGGAAGAGCGATAACATAGATCTGTGCTCTATCCCAGAGCAAAGGGGTACTTTGTAGCAACATCATTTGTCTTCCATACATTGTACTTTCCATCTTTGAATTTTGCATGCATAATTTCATCACTTTGTAATTCGATAAGAGGCTCTTGCAAAGATATGTCTATATCGGCAACATCAACTTCGAAAGGAATTGAAACCCAAGTCTGTATAACCCTCATGAGTAGGTCACTAAACCGATTTTGCACATCTGTATGCATAATTTCCATATATTCACCATATAATGCAAGATCTTCATCTTGTAAATCGCTGCTAACAGAGGCCAAACAAGGACACTGTTAAAAGCAAATGATGAAAGGCAGAGGCAAGGGACAGTGACATTGCCCTAGCAAGCTGGATAATGCCATAGAGACTGACTATATATACATATGATCAACTCCCAGGCCCCCTCTCCATGCAAGCTAGGACCACAGAGGGCAGGCAATGGCTGCTGATGACTCAGCAGGATAGACCTATAGGCTCCCACAAACCAGCCATGCCTACCTCACCAAGATGGTGAGGTTGCAGCGACCAAAGCAATTAACGAGTTTGAGCGGGGATGTTACCACAGTCGGTCACCACAACCAAGAGATGCATTACCCATTTTCGTTAGGGGCATCATCAAAAATGTTCTCCACAATATAGTCTTTATATTAAATTGTGTTTCCATCACTCAACCAAATATTGTCCTGAAGAAGAGTCACGATGTGATTCGAAACACGTCTTGACACCAACTAATAAATGAAGAAATGTAAATGCTGTTTACTGTTATTTTCAAAACCATCTGGAGGACAGTTTGTTGAGAGAGAACTATCTTCGACTTTTGGACGCCACTAAGACATTGTTTATTAATTGCAAACGTAAATTAACATGCCAAAGGACCATATATTATGTTATATATAATATATATATTTATATATATATATTTATATATATATATATATATATATATATATATATATATATATATATATATATATTTATGTGTGTGTGTGTGTATGTGTGTGTGTGTGTATATGTCTGTGTCATTGTCTTAAATATATTTTTCCATCCTGAGTCCAATTTTAATAACCGTCATGAATTTGACTAATTTGCCGAATGTACCTTACCAGCGATTCATTTAATTATTCCGATGAATTAATCTCCCATTCAAGACAGTGGCCTCCGATAAAGAGAAATTGGTTTCCCTTCTCGAAGAAATGTTTGATTGGCAATTATTGTCACATTGCTTTAATGAATGCAATCATGGTATTGAACAGGAAGTGTCCTGAAATCTATAGGGGTTTTACAGACATACACAAACACACACACATTATATATATATATATATATATATATAGTATATATATATATATATATATATATAATACTGTATATATATATATATATATATATATATATATATATATATATATATATATATATATATATATATATATAATATATATATATATATATATATATATATATTATATTATATATATATATATATATTATATTAATATATATATATATATATTATATATATATATATATATATAATATATATATTTCTCAATAGGGATATCGTAACGTGGTGAAAGGGCTTGTGTGTCGCCATGATCCGCAAAGTTGTAATAGTTAGGGCCACCCATACTAGGTTGGTTTTTTGTAGGCGATTAAACAAAAATCTCCCACCATCATCCATCTGCACTGGCCAGCGTGGTGATGAAAATGACCAAACTCCAGATATGACGGTAATTGTTTTACATTATATATCATGCCAGTACCCCCCCTCTCTCTCTCTCTCTCTCTCTCTCTCTCTCTCTCTCTCTCTCTCTCCCCAAGAACGTCTCTGCGTATCACTTCAATAACTCATATATCTTATTCATAATTTCAACATCAATTCAGCATCGGAGCGTCCATTGCTACCAAGAGGTAACTACTATCCCTTCCCTTAGTCTGCCCCCCCCCCCCCCCCCCTTCTCCATCCAGCACCCCCACTCCTCTCCCCGAACTCCCTCTTTGGGAAGTCATCATCTTCAGTCGAAGTCAATCCCTTATGACGAGAAAATCCGGTCTGAGATTTTGCATATCTTATTTGGGAATTTGGGAATTGATACTTGTATTATTTTTCTTATTTTCCATGTGTAATTTTTTTTTTTATTTTATTTATTTATTTTTTTTTTTTTTTGAGCGGTTTCATCGAGTGGTTTTTATTGTCTGAAAGTTTGGAATACCTAACTTTTATTTTTGCCTTCAGGTTGGTTTTATATTTGTTTATTTTTATTTTCAGTGATTTCATTAATTTCGTATTCACTTCTGTAAGTTTGGAATACCTCACTTACGACATTTCAGTAGTTTTTATTTTTCTACTTTTCGTGTGTAAAGTTTGAGGCTGGTTTTATTTCTGTTTATTTTTATTATGAGTGATTTTTAGTGTCTGTAAGTTTGGATACCTCACTTTCGAGATTTCTGTTGTACGTTGTTTGTTTTTACAAATCTTGTGTAAGTTTGAGGTTAGTTTTATTGGCAGCTTTTGAAGGGTTTGATCTAGGTAGTTTTTAACTCAGAAATTTTAGAATATCTTACTTTTGGAATTCCCCGTTTTTATATTTCGTTATATATTAGGAGTTAAATGGCAGGACAGGATTCAAATGAAACTCTAAGAGAGATTGCTCGAGTTCCGTGTGTGGATGAGATCATGATGAATGGATATGGAGATGGTTTGGTAATGCGCCGGCGGGGGGTGGGGGGGGGGGGAAGGCCTGCCCAGCGTGGGTTGGGGGGGGGGGTAGCCGGCCCAGCGCCAGCAGGGGGGGGGGACGGGGAAGCCAGCCCAGCGCCGGCGGGGGGGGAGCAGGGAAGCTGGTGGGGAGGGGGGAAACCAGCCAGCACCAGGGGGGGCGGGGGGAAACCAGCCCAGCACCAGGGGGGGGCGGGGGGAAGCTGGCGCAGTGCCAGCGGGGGGGGGGGGAAGCTGGCCCAGCGCCAGCAGGGGGGGGTGGGGGGGAAGCTGGCCCAGCGCCAGCGGGGGGGGGGGGGGGAAGCTGGCCCAGTGCCAGCGGGGGGGGGGGGGGGGGGGGAAGCCGCACAGCGCTGGCGGGGGGGGGGGGAAATCCGCACAGCACCGGTTGTGGGGAGGGGGGGAAAGCCGGGTGGGGGGGGAAGCTGGTCAGCGCTGGGGGGAAGCCGGACCAGCGCCGGGGGCGGGGGGGCAGGGGGGGCAGGGGAGGGGCAGGGGTGAGGGGGGCAGGGAAGCTGGACCAGTGCCGGCAAGTGGGTGGGGGGAAGCCCGGCCTAGCGCCAGCGGGGGGGGGGGGGGGGAAGCCGGCCCAGCGCCGGTGGGGGCCGGGGAGCCCTTCCTTCCCACCGGGAAGGGGGGAGCCCAGCCAGCCAACGATATAGAGTTTCTGTATCAGGCTTAGTTTTAAGAAAAAAAAAGGACGAAGACGTCTTCATAAGAGAATACGGTTTATGGAGCTCCCGATTTATTTTTAAAAAGTTTCAGAGGAGAAATTCATTCTTTCGACGCATACATATTCTCTCTCTCTCTCTCTCTCTCTCTCTTTCTCCTCTCTATATCTGATAGTACTCTGAAAAAGGAGCAAATTAAACGAAGCTAAAAAGGGAAAGCTTGAAAGAGAACAAATTTGTTTCAGCGTAAGAATAATCTTCCCCGCCGAAGAGGGGGAAGCTGGCCCAGTGCCAGCGGGGGGGGGGGAAGCCGCACAGCGCTGG
>NW_027171726.1:2500-41071 GCF_036898095.1 Palaemon carinicauda
ATATTAACAACATAATAATGATGATGTTAATAATATTAATAATAATAACAATAGTATAACGTATGTGTATTCTACACACAATTACTTTGAACATAATAACATTTCTTGGGTGTTTATAAATAAGTAGAAATAATGTGTTCAATTGCATAACATTCATTTATTTATTGTCTTATTTCCTTTCCTCTCTTGGCTATTTCTCCCTGTTGGAGCCTTGGGCTTATAGCATCTTGCTTTTCCAACTAGGCCTGTAGCTTAGCTTATAATAATAATAATAATAATAATAATAATAATTCTTCAGTTGACTCCTAAGATATATGCAATCTCATGATACAGATATACTGTCTACATGTAAATGATTATATTTTCCTTTGAAATAATTGTTTTTTCCCCCATGATATTTCATGCATTGAATTTCAAGATCTCTCGAGTTTTCTGTATTTCACATTTCAAAACTTCAAATTATGAATTTTATGTCATTTGAAGCTAAATATCAAAAAATAATAGTTGTTTTTTCTCAATCATCACATATTTTCCACTTCCGGATGAGATCAATATATCCGTGGCTTCAAAAAAAAACAATACAATTTTCTTCTTCTCTCACAGATATGTCAATTTATTGACTAGATTAAAGGCAGAAATTGTAAGCTGTTATCTACAGAGGGAGAGCCACCCCTTCCTCTCACTCTCACAGTTCCAGACCAACTAACTGAGGCGCATCTGTTTGACTTTGACTGTTTCCTTCCTTGGGTTACCTTAAGCGCCTCGGTTGTCAGATGTAAGACAACTTCCAGCTCAGCTCAGTCGACTATATCTTCCCTAAAACTCTCTCTTTTTTCTCTCTTTTTATTGTCTCGCTTTATCTTCTCTTCCTCTTCTCCCCATTCCAGTGGGTGCTTCCCTTTCTTATCTTCCCCCTTTAGTGGGAGACCCAAGAGATGTTTATGCCGAATCAATCGGTTCTGCTTATTTTACCTGGCCTTTTTTTCCCCCCGACATACCGGGCGGGTAAAATTGTCGCTCTTGGAAAAGTCAGTTTAAAAAGAGCTACCTTAACTTTATCATTTCTGAGCGACCTGTGAGCTCATGGCTAACTCTGCTTAGTCATTAATAGGCAGTATCTGGCTCTCCCGGGTCCTAGCATGCACGGAGGGAGGTCTTAAGCGTTGGTCACAGTCGGACACAAGAATTCTTTGCACACCTCTCTCTGGGCAAGTGCATAGGTGCACTTTCTCAGAGTGGGGTGTGCCAGATCTTCCTGTGTCCGACTGTACATGGAAATGTTAGCTCTGTCGGTTCATGAGCCAGCCTTCAAAATGTATAAAAAAACGGACGAAATTCCAAAGTAAAAATCGAAAAATGTAGCTAATATTTGCGCCTTTTGAAAAATTAACTCGATTTTTATACATCCTCAAGCCGGGGACATTTTCCATTATGTTGCTCTAGTTTTCGTTTATATAGAGAAACTTTGCAAAATATAAATATTACAACTTCATCATTACTTCATTATATACATAAAGGTTTCATCTGAATTTCTCAAAGAAATAATACATCTTGTCTCAAAACCCTATTTCATGTGTTATTATAATAGCTCAGGGCTCAGGGGCGTAGGAGCAGGGGGGGCTGGGGGGGGGGGGGGTATAGCCCCTCTCACTTTATTGCTGAAAATATGCTTTTAAAACATTCAGATTTACATTTTGTAAATGCATTTCATCTCTGGCAACAGCTCTTGTACAGTCTCACCCTCCCACCCCCCCACCCCCGCCATGTAAGTATATCACGTTAGTACCCAGCATCATAGTTTCACAGTCCCGTCACTCGTCACTCGCTTAGTTTTACAGAGAGAGCAGCCCCCATAATAGTAATTAATCAAGCCACTTATAATGTTTGACCCCCAGTGCATACCGTGCAAACATATGTTAATCTATCCATCATTACCAAACACTATTATAGTAACAAACTACATCATTGATACGCAGTAATAAATTGAAAACATGACACACACGCGAACACATGTACTTGACGAATGTCGTACATATAAACATATGCATGAATGTATATATATATATATATATATATATATATATGTATATATATATATATATATATAGGCCAATATATATATATATATATACAATTTCTTAATAATTCTTTTTAAATATGTATACCTTTATATATTTTCAGACCTCACGAAGTATTAATTATACATTATTCATACACTTTTGATATGCATATTTTCTGGTCTCAGGCATGACTTTCAAATATGTATGTTTATATTAGAAATATGCTTGTTCTTAATTTTGCTTACTTACAATTCTATATATATATATATATATATATATATAACTAAATTCAGTTATTTTACTATATGTTGTACAAGACAACAGCAATATTGGAATGCAAGTTGAATCTTGTAGAACGATTTGATTTACCTAATGTTATCATTTATCTAGATTCACGAAATAAACAAATTAAAAGAATCAAATTTACTGTATTCTCTTCTCATAAGGTCTGATGCTTAATGTTATTATTCATTGAGTAATATGAATTGCTTTGTTATAGTTTTGACATCGTCATATTACGTTCACTGTGATTGTGTTGACCACTTTGAGTCATCAACATTTGTCAAAACATAATGATGTTTAATCCAAAGTACCAAACAGGTTATGAAAATAAACTCACTGAAATGAAACAATGTATCAACCATTGTTTTTATAAAATATACAATTAGTTGGTGAGAATAAAATCAATCATGAACCATTGTTGTTTTTAACGGGGAGTTCACTAGGTCTATGTGCCGTGTTTGACGGTACGCAATCTTATTCATAAAACTGCTATTTCTTTATATAAAGACTACCTTACACATATGAATTCCACCCTATTATGATCAATTTCAGGTATACACTAATCATACATTGATTCCCAAGACACATTAGAGTATTTCTGACTTTTGTCATTGACATCATTTTAAAACAGTACATGATGGCAAATATGTCAAATTTGTTGCGGAATATTACGTAAGAAAAAACCGATATCCTTCACTTGATCGATATTGCCAATGAGTTTGTAGCAAAGAATCAACATCGTCAGTATATTTTTGGTATATTCTCCAAGTAGGCCTATCAGTATATATATATATATATATATATATATACGCCCTTGACACACACACACACACATGCAAACTCACTGCATTTGTTCCTGGGGTAGAATCTTTAATGATGATGAGATACATATACAAATACGTTTGATATATACCCATAGGTAATGAATATTGATATTATAGAACAAAGGAATAAGAGGAAGAGAGATATCAAATTGGAGAGAGAGAGAGAGAGAGAGAGAGAGAGAGAGGAGAGAGAGAGAGAGATTATTATATTGTATATATTCCCTATAATGCTACACGTAGGCCTAAGTTTTGATTAGCCTCTCTTGTGCCAAATGTAAATAGAATGTCTAATGCAGTATCAATATTAGTAAGGGAAATAATGTTGTTAGGAGGAAATGTGGCAACGCTGCTCATCTGTCACTTGAATCATTTATTTTTTTTTTCAAATATCAAATAGTTCTATATTGTTTATAATGTGTCATTTATTGTTATTTTTCATTATATTACCTATATCATTTCTCCTACATTATAAAATGCAAATTTTCACACACACACACACACACACACACACATATATATATATATATATATATATATTCTAATAGACTTATCAACGTCTAGAAATCTGATATGTTCAAGGTATTATGGTTGCACAAACACACGCACGCACACACATTTACCATACCAAGCAAGCTGCTCCTTGCAACGGACCGTAGATGTTATTACTATCCCATTTCGCTAGACTAACTGCAAGGCAATATAATTATCTTTTCAGGTAATCAAGCCAAAAATATTCAAACAATAGAAAAAAACCTCACAACAAACAATTGGCATAGGCCTACTTTTACGTATCAAATTCATTCACTTTATCCTAATCGCGAAATAGACGTATCTTGTGTTCGAATGTCTTTAATTCTAACTTCAACTTCGCATAAGTTGTTAACATTGTAAAGGTTTTAAAGTTTTAAGAATAGAATAGGCATCTTTGAATCAAGTTACTTGGTCAACCACCAAATTAAACGAGAAATTTCTACTATGAAGTTAAGATTCACAACTTTAAATCCAAATTTAGAAGACGAAGCCGATGTTGATAAGTCAAATCGAACATTTGACTTTTGAGAAGAGAAGGCTTATGACGTTTCCGTTCGAATGTGCTCTCTCTCTCTCTCTCTCTCTCTTCTCTCTCTCTCTCTCTCTCTCTTTCTCTCTCTCTCTCTCTCTCTCTCTCTCTCTCTCTCATCCATTAACTATCGCATATTATTCTAGGAGTTTTATTCCAGCTGTTACCAAGTTGAGGTACGAACTCTTTAACTAGATAATTGATTTATTTCTCTATTTCCTTTCCTCACTGGGCTATTTTCCCCCATTAAAACCCTTGGGCTTATAGCATCTTGCTTTACGAACTAAGGTTGTAGCTTAGGTAATAATAATAATAATAATAATAATAGTTCTACTAAAATTACTTAATTAAGTAATGAAAAATGACTTAAGCCATCGCACCTAAGCCCTTTTCTCTCGCACCTAAGCATTTGCTCTCTCGCACCTAAGCACTTTCTCTCTTGCACCTAAGCACCTTTTCTCTCACACCTAAACACCTGCTCTTGCACCTAAACACTCAGCGACTCGCGCTTATGCACTTTTTCACTCTTGCCCAAGCACTTGCTTTATTGCACCTAAACAATCAGATGCTTACGCCTAAACACTCCTTTTCTCGCGTCTAAGCACATGCCTTCTCCTACTTGAGCATTGGCTTTATATATATATATATATATATATATATAATGTTCAGTTCTCTACTCATAAAGGAATTGACTCAGAAAGATTTTCAGCAAGTCTTGCGGAGAGAGAGAGAGAGAGAGAGAGAGAGAGAGGACAACTCAACAGATGAATTCATGTAAGATAAATCTAAGCATTATTATAACAGCATTGGCTGTCAATATGGAAGGAATGAATCCAGTGATCTATTCATTGTGTTTGACATTCACTTATTTCCTTTTCAATTTAGACATCTGTATTAGAGAAAGGTGAAAAGTCATAGGAAACTTCTGTATCCTCTTCATAAGGGACAGATAGACCTAGGCCTAGTCTGGATCCTGAAAGCTGCCTACACCACCTCTCTCTCTCTCTCTCTCTCTCTCTCTCTCTCTCTCTCTTGGTATGTAGGTAGATATTATTTCTGTCAAACCGATGACTTGAGACAACGAAACCATAAAATGAACGAGAACTAAATGAGTGAGTGAGTGTGTGTGTGTGACTGATCTCTCCTGAATGTAATTAGAGTTTTATCTCGTCTGATTCGTCTTGCAACTCCATCGCACTAAATCCTTTCACTAAGTGGTTTTGAGAGAGAGAGAGAGAGAGAGAGAGAGAGAGAGCCTTACCTTATTGCCTTATTTCTTTTTTGGGTTCCCCCAGGTCCCTCAGTGTGAGGCACCTCGTATATCCAGAGAGAGAGAGAGAATCTTGTAGATAATTTCCAATTATAACAGAGCATGAGATTTTCAACCAATTTTCCTTTCTAAAAACGTAGGGTAAAAATCTCCATGATGTAATCTATAAAACCGTATAATGTTTCTTATCAAAGTCTCCTTATTTAAACAGAATTCAGTCTGATGTTCTCCAAAACATCTTTTATTTTTTCATAAAGGTCAACAAAGTCTCAAGTGAAGACCTTTCTCCCCTTCCGGATGATCTTGAGGGAACGACAAATGGAGTAAGTAACAAAGTACTCAAGTCTTGACTGATGTGTCCTCAGCAAGGGTGGGTGAGGAAAAGAAACATCTCTCTCTCTCTCTCTCTCTCTCTCTCTCTCTCTCTCTCTCTTGTGTTATGCAAATCTTGTGCGAAACTGCATTTCCTTAAATGTCCATCTCTCTCTCTCTCTCTCTCTCTCTCTCTCTCTCGTGTTATGCAAATCTTGTGCGAAACTGCATTTCCTTAAATGTCCATCTCTCTCTCTCTCTCTCTCTCTCTCTCTCTCTCTCTCACATTCCTCAAGAAATATTTCACAACAGATTAGAGTCAAGTAGGAGTAACCCAAATGCGGTTGCTTAATGAATGAAGAAGGTCGAAGCCGTGGATGGGAGAATGCCCAAGAAAATAAAGAATTGTAAATAGAAGAAACAGATCACGAGATTTAACGAGAAGAGGAAGAAGAAAAACAAAATAATCCAAAAAAGAAAAATCTGAAAAAAAAATATTGATCAGAAAGCAGCGAAAATTCTTCAGGATTTATAACGTCAATAACTTTAGAGTTTCGATCAAAATTCTGTAAAATAGATATTTATGTCAGCTCGATGACTGAAAATATTTGGTCCAAATTGTAAAGTAGCCTAAATTTTAGACATGTAATTCATAAATGTCTAAAATATCAACCAAAAAGTAGGGAGAAAATTATTTCAATCAAAATTGGCAAAGATAATCCTTTTTGTTTGATTTTATGACGAAATTGGGAATATCATTAAATGTAATGTTCGTAACAAAACAAAGTCTATCTAATAATCTTAACCGCCTTATCATTCTAACATATTGCATATTCAGGTTATCAAAATCCATGCATTTGATCACAATATTAATTGTTGCTACGAACTTAAACAACATTCAAATAATCTAATTTCTTGAAGAATTAAAAACCCACCTGAAATTCATTCATGATAAAATAGACGTGACCTTATTCAAAGGCGAGAGAGAGAGAGAGAGAGAGAGAGAGAGAGAGAGAGAGAGAGATATTTTGTTTTTCTATTCAACTAATAAACTTAGATTCTCAGTCTCTACTCCGACTTACGATTCCTTTCATGCCTCCTCCATCACATCTTTGAACTCTCCCATCCCCCAGAGAGACAACGCTCTCTCTCTCTCTCTCTCTCTCTCTCTCTCTCTCTCAGCCTACATCTTCTAACTTATGCTTCGCTTCTATCAAAGGAACTTTTATGGAATAGGAAAAAACACAACGGATAAATTTTCATGTTCCGGTGCATTTTTCAAAGATAATGAATTCAAACTTTAAAGCACAAAGGAAACTTAGAAGAAGATGAAGCAAGCCAATGGTAACTATAAAAACCCTCTGAGAGTGTAGACCTCTGCCACGGCAGCTTATTTCTCGAAACCAGCTTGCCTTTCCCAGAATCAATGAATCATTTCCAGCTCTTTATATAATAGTTTAAAATACCTGCAGATTTCATTACTTTACCATTAAAATTGTAACCGTATGGTTGATGACCGGAATTTGACCTTTTGCTTGACCTTGACCTTGGACTTGACCTTGACCTTAACATGTGTTAATTGGCGTGGATTTTCATACACTTAAATATGAACCCAGTTTGAAGTCTTTGAGACAACGATGTCCAAACCAATGGCTGATTAAGTGAATTGGACATTTTGCTTGACCTTTGACCTTGACCTTTGACCTTTACCTTCCAAAATTTAATCCTTTCCAGCTTTTTACATAACAGTGAATCCCTGCAAGTTTCATTACTCTACGATTAAAATTGAGGCCAGGAAGCTGTTCACAAACAAACACACACACACACAAACAAACACACAAACAGGGGGTAAAACATATATTCCTTCCAATTTCGTTGGCGGAGATGAAAATATCAGTCTTTTGATTTACAAACGTTTTTTCTTAATCACATTAATCACTAAATTTTGATGCAATTCTATATATGAAGATCAAAAAAGCCCTTTTACATTCGAAATGAAAGTGCACTTAGTTACACAAAGTATATACTGTATATATATATATATATATATATAGATATATATATATATATATATATATGGGTATGAGTGTGTGTGTGTGTGTGGTTGAGGCGTGAAAGTGAACTTATTTTGTGCCATTCTCTAAACGTTACCATTGAAATTGAAACCTTCTTCAAATAAACAATTATGAAATATAAAGAGGAACGTCATGCAGTGTTTAGAAGACGACCTAAAATGAGCTGAGGTCGAGGGTGAACTTGGTTGAAGTAGTACCAATCCACCCCCTTGAAGGAAGGAAGGAAGGAAGGGGGGAAGATCCTCCCTACCTTACTCCCTCCCTCCCTCCCTCCCTGTCTCCGAAAGTGCTTGCTTGAAGACTTCAGTCTACGCAGATGTTTTTTCTTTCCCAACGAGTCAAAATAGAACGACAGAGAAATGAATGAATTGTGTTCTTTAGCTGTCATCTGTTCTTCTGTTCTGGTGTGCCAGAGAGAGAGAGAGAGAGAGAGAGAGAGAGAGAGAGAGAGAAACTTTATTACAAATTCTATAAACAATGATTTGACTTCCTGATATCACACATCATTGCAGCCTGATGTGTTGCTGCCTATGACACCTTCATTCCATACACGAGTTGTTCTTTTCCTCAGCTTCATCTATCTTGTGTATCTCGGTTATAAGTTTCCATTGGCCCAGTGTATCATAAGAGGTTGGTTCAAGAAATTGGAGCATATGATGCAGTTGTGTCAAACAGAAGGACCTTAATGTGCCCTGCTGAGGGTAACTTCCTTTATGTCCCTGGTACTGCTTGAGTATTTTTCATGCCCTCACCATCAGAATTTGGACAACTCTATATTATTATTAGACTGTGTAGATGTTATATACCGATTTTCACTAGGTTTTAGTCATTCATTTCATGCATGACACATATGGCTACCATATGAACTTTGGACGTTTGTTTCTTGATAATAAAATCATTAGACTAATTTTGTCATTTCTCTTTCAACAGGAAAACCGAGCTGTTACAGCTTCATGCCATTGGGTGGCGACTGGCGAGTACAGGATGTGAGTCGTTGTATTTGAGGTGTAGGGAGAGAGAGAGAGAGAGAGAGAGAGAGAGAGAGAGAGGGCCATTTGCAAGAAGCAGGTAAGGGTTGAAGTAAAGACAAGGTGGTTTAATTTGTTAAAAAGGCATATGCCACTTCGAACAGACTTGAGAAAGCAACCTTACTGTTCCTTATTATAAGGACCATTATAACTTGGAGATTGAAACGTACTACACTATTCGTCTTATGGTTTGTGCATCATAGCCAACACATCAAGCAATCTACTGAAGTATGATTCTCTCTCTCTCTCTCTCTCTCTCTCTCTCTCTCTCTCTCTCTCTTCAGTATTCTTGTTGACATATGCTGTTATGATTATGTAGGCCTATCACTAACGCGAGTGATTCTAATCAATGAAAATATCAACCAAAGATGGAATTTAATACCGAATCCTACCTTTAGGAATGTATAGGCCTATCCCCTGTGAATTCATTTATGATAAATGCTTCTGGCCGAGCAAGGATTCGAACCTATGCCATGAGTCGAAACAATCCTTACAGGAACGAGTTTATGATTGGTAAAGTCGTCCCTGCAGACATTCTTTCGGCTCAGGGTATAGGTTCGAATCCTTGCTCGGCCAGAAGCATTTATCATAAATGAATTTCCATAGGATGTACACTATTAAATGCCATTGTGATAGAGATATTTACATGCACATATATATAAATATTTATATATATATTTATATGTATATATAATTATATATATATATATATATATATATATATATATGAAATATTTTGTTATTAAAACACACCATATAAGATGGTTTGATTTGTTAAAAAGGCATGTGCATCTTTAAACGGTACTTATATGTACCATGTCCAATAAAGGGTTCTTATATGGACCATGTACAGTAAACGGTACATATAAGGACTATGTATAGTAAATGGTACTCATATAGACCATGTACAGTAGAGGGTCAAGGGTCAGAAATGGTTATTAGGCAAACCTGAGGTTTAAACTTGAATAGTTTCCCTTTACAAAGGGGGAAGACTATATTAGCTACAGATGGATGGCGACTCAGAGGCAGCTACTAAAGGAGGTATAGGCACCTGGATGGATACTGCTACAGACTGTATCATGACCCAAAAATGACTTCTACAGTTACTATTTATATACAGTTAAAATACACTTGGCTGTATTGAAAATACAAAAACTGTACTCGCAGACTGTACTACTAGACATGCTCATTAAGAAATCTCAAGAAAAAAATTTGTTTCTTTTCAAATACACTACTGCATAACAGATTCCTAAACACTAGTACTACACAAATTCTCAGCTAAAAAAATTTTCCAGAAGTTCATTATTTGATAATATTTCATCAATTACTAAATAGTTAATATTCTGTTATTTTCGAAAAATTATTACAGATATCGTGTTAATTCTAATCTCACAATCTCCACTGGCCATATTGGTTTTGGCTAATTTTTCGTGGCCGGATGCCTTTCCTGCCACCAACCCTCCCCATCTACCCGGGCTTGGGACCGGCACCAAGTTGAGGCTGGCTGCCCCCCCCCCCCCACCCCCCAACCCCCCAACCCCGCCTCAGAGATGAGAATGTTGAGATGGATGTGTGGGGTGACAAGAAGAGATAAGATACGGAATGAGGTAATTAGGGGAACCACAGGAGTTAGAAAACTACCAGATAAGATCCAAGAAAGTAGACTGAGGTGGTATGGTCATGTCATGAGAAGAGAATAACAGTATATTGGGAGGAGAGTGATGGAAATGGAGGTACAGGGAACGAGAAAGAGAGGGAGACCAAAGCGAAGGTGGATGGACTGTATCAAGGATGACCTGCGATCAAAGGGATTAACTGGTGACGAAATGTGGGACAAAGGTAGATGGAGAACGCTGGCCAGAAACATCCTGTTCCTCACCTAATATCTATCTATTTTCCCCGATATCCCTTCTTTCATATATGGGATATTCCTTATTTCTTATCCTCTGTCGAAAGTGATGGCTTGAAGGGAAGCGCGTGCTAGTCTCATTAAAATAGTGTAGAGGCGGGAATAAAAAAATACTAAGCTTAATATCAGGTTTACAGAATAGGTTATACTTTCTACACAGCATAAAATTTATGTTGTTATTATTATTTACATGCTTACTGACGTAAGGTGAAAAACATAAGGAATCGTATTGTGGATATCACATAGGCCTATATGAAAGAAGGGATATCGGGGAAAATAGATAGATATTAGGTGAGGAACAGGAATGTGGGAAAATACTAAGCAAAATAATACGAAAACAAACAATGTAAGACTATTTAAACTGAAAGGAATAGGCCGAACTATATTACGAAAGAAAAAACAAACTGCGTCTACGAGTCAGAAGGGATCGTTTTTTCCGCCAGGCCGCTAGAGGCTGTTCTTTTACCTCCCCATAAGTTTTCACAAATATCGGGTTTTATTAATTCCATGTTTTTGGTAAGTTCTGGTATTCAAAGAAACTTTATAATAACATGTTTAACTTATGCTGAGTGCAATCTATCCCAATTTGCGTTAAAATATGTGAAAAATTACAAAATTACAAAGCGTGCATCCGAAAACCAGCTGATGTCGTTGACTTCGATGGATTGTGTTATTAAATTTAGACTTACCAAGACGATTCTTTATAATATATTTATTCTTTCACATTGTTTATTGACAAAACATATATATGATGGAGAAATATAGGTTGATAAATAAGTTTCGATTCACATTACTTGGTAATCATTCGAGAACAATGAAGGTGTTCGGACAAAAATACTTCCGACCAATCAGGTATCAGAAACCTTTCCGAGCTAAAAGGGCACCCCTGTGAGTCAGTGCAAATATGCACCGCTAAAAAAAATAGACTATAGTATCACCACTACTATTACTACTTTTATTCATTAAGCAAGATGAAAAGACGTCTTGGGTAAGAAGGACTCTTCTCCTCTTCAGAAGCACAATCATTCGAAACCATCATTTCGATTTCGACTCCAATTTGACACAAGTAGTTATCATGTCATTCCTTTCTTATCCAAATAACCAGGAATTGATACAAATTAATGACAATTATTACCTATAGGATTCAAGAATTACCATTTTCTTCATAATATTCATTACTCAAAGACGTTATGGATTAAGTCGAAGTCAAGGCCAATTGACCTAAGCAGGAGGAGGGCGGGAAATAAAACTCTGAAGGAGACCAAATTAAATGAAAAAGTCTTATCCCAACGGGAAATGCTGACTGAACCAGACGTAGTTTCTCACAATGTTTCGATCAGAACCATTAATTTTCTGTCATAGATCTCTTTAGCTGAGAACTCAAAATATTTTCATTTGAAAGATTTCATTAGAAGAAACATTATAATTAATTCTGCCGATAACATCTTATTACACTCACTCACCCAAACTTCAACATACTTGCGCCTAATTAGTCCTCTCTCTCTCTCTCTCTCTCTCTCTCTCTCTCTCTCTCTCTCTCTCTCTCTCTCTCTCCATATATATATATATATATATATATATATATATATATATATATATATATATATATAAAGAAGCAAATATAAAAAAAATTAATTTAAAAATAGAGAAAAAGTTTTGGGAAAGTTGCATAGCGGTGCGTGTGTGGTTGAGGTGGGGGGGGGGGAGGCTGTTTGGGGTGGGGATGGGGGGTTTGAGTCATTCTTGGTGGGGGGGGGGTCAGCGTTGTATCGAGCCGATGACGGTTGATGGCGTTTCAATTTCAGTGGTCAATTTGTACTTGATTTGTTGAACCTGTAAATTTCTATTTATGTTTTAAAGGTGGATGGAATGGTAGGCGCGATGGTTCCCCTTTCTAAAATCATAATGAAATTTATAGCAATTTTTTTACAAGAATGTCTTCTAAATTTCTGTTTCTTTTACTCTTATAATATCGTGGAAAAGTTTTCTTCTTTACGTTTTGAAAAGAATTTTTAGTAGCAAGTCAGCAACTGTTTCCTTATATATATATATATATATATATATATATATATATATATATATATATATATATATATATATATATATATATCCTTGATACCTTATCGCCATGATCAGCAAAGCTGTACTAAGTCTTGGCCACCTATACCAGGTTGGTTTGCAGTGAGCGAGCAAACTAAAGTCTCCCACCATCACTAAGCCGCACTTGTCAGCGTGGTGATGAAAACTGGCCACCCCCAAAATATGAATAAGGACTTGTCTGAGGCCTTTGTACAGTTGGTGTGTTAGCATAAGATTTTCTGCCATTGAAAATTATCTTTATAGATCCCATATAAACACACACACACACACGGCAGTACAAGATGACGCATTTTGAAACTTTATTTGAATAGGCTTCACGATGCATACGTATATACATACGCTAAGCTTGACCATTATGATAACAATTTGGAAAAAAAAGGTTGTATAATAATTGTTATTATTGCCGTTGTTAAATTAATCATAACAGGAAATGGTTAAAAGATGGCAGTGAGTTTGCGATCAATATATATATATATATATATATATATATATATATATATATATATATATATATATATATAGGTAGTAGGTTGGCCAGGGCACCAGCCACCCGTTGAGATACTACCGCTAGAGAGTTATGGGGTCTTTTGACTGGCCAGACAGTACTACATTGGATCCTCCTCTCTGGTTACGGTTCATTTTCCCTTTGCCTACATACACACTGAATAGTCTGGCATATTCTTTACATATTCTCCTCAATCCTCATACACCTGACAACACAGGTTACCAAACAATTCTTCATCACCCAAGGGGTTACTGCACTGTAATTGTTCAGTGCCACTTTCCTCTTGGTAAGGGTAGATGAGACTCTTTAGCTATGGTAAGCAGCTCTTCTAGGAGAAGGACACTCCAAAATCAAACCACTGTTCTCTAGTCTTGGGTAGTGCCATAGCCTCTGTACCATGGCCTTTCACTGTCTTGGGTTAGAGTTCTCTTGCTTGAGGGTACACTCGAGCACACTCTCCTATCTTATTTCTCTTCCTCTTGTTTTGTTGAAGTTTTTGTGGTTTATATAGGCGATATTTATTGTTGTTACTCTTCTTAGAATATTTTATTTTCCTTTTTTCCTTTCCGCACTGAGCTATTTTCCCTGTTGGAGCCCCTGGGCTTATAGCATACTGCTTTTCCAACTAGGGTTGTAGCTTAGTAAGTAATAATAATAATAATAATAATAATATATATATATATAGCCTATATGTATATAAATATATATATATATATATATATATATATACCTATAGGCTATATATATATATATATATATATATACTGTATATATATATATATATATATATATATATATATATATATATATATATAGCCTATATGTACATATATATATATATATATATGGATATATATATATATATATATATATATATATAGCCTATATGTACATATATATATATATATATATATATATATATATATATATATATATATATATATATATATCCATATATATACATATATATATATATATATATATATATATATATATATATATATATATATATATATATACATATATGTATATATATGGATATATATATATATATGTATATATATATATATATATATAAATATATATATATATATATATATATATATATATATTGCAATGAGCCTAGTGTTTCCTCAGTTTTCCTCGGCCTAACAAAGACTGATACACTGTACATGTTTTCTGTTTGTTGTGGTTGGGATATCCCTCAGTAGACGGCTGAGAGAGAGAGAGAGAGAGAGAGAGAGAGAGAGAGAGAGAGAGAGAGAGAGAGATGCAACTCAAGAGGCCAAATGATTATGTTAGTTAGATAAACTTTACTTTTCGCTTACAACATCAAGTAGACATTTAGAAATTGGGTGACATTATTAATACATTATTGACCATACCTAAGTGAGAATGAAATGACTCAGTTAAACACTGACATCTGACTTCATCTAAACCGCCTGAGGTGAATTGATGTCACTAAACCATTTTCAGAAGATTGGAATCTCATACAATCAAAAGGGTGAAGATTGGTATTTTAGTTTTGAAGGCAAAACGCAGAGAACTAAATATTATTATTATTATTATTATTATTATTATTATTATTATTATTATTATCAGTTAAGCCACAACCCTAGTTGGAAAAGCAGGATGCTATAAACCCAATGGCCCCAACAGGGAAAAATAGCCCAGTGAAGAAAGGAAATAAGGAAATAATTAAACGATATGAGAAATAATGAACAGTCAAGTAAAATATTTCAAAAACAGTAACAACTTCAAAACATATTTCATATATAAACTATAAAAAGGTTTATATAGTCAGTCTGTTCAACATAATAAAATTTGCTGCAAGTCTGAATTTTTGAAGTTCTACCGATTCAACTACCAAATATTAGGTATTTTTAAAATATATTTAACCCAAAAGACAACAGTTAATAATAATAATAATAATTTTGATTATACATTATTAGCCAGATCCCCAAACATTAGATAAATACTGAACACGAAGGAAAACATATTTCAAATTCATATTCAAAGGATATGGGTTAGCATTATAGCGGGGTTTAATTCAGACCAATGCTAGTGGATACTATAACGGGGCTTTCCCTGCAGCTATCCCAACTGAAAAACAAACCAGTTGGGAGATAAAATCTCTCTCTCTCTCTCTCTCTCTCTCTCTCTCTCTCTCTCTCTCTCTCTCTCTCTCTCTCTCTCTACAACCACACAAACTTTATATTTACAATCATGTTATGTTATTTCATTGCAAATTTCGGTATATTGTAGCTAAAGTGTTCCCTAGCACAAGTCATGTTCCGTAAACCTTGTGACTTATTATTATTATTATTATTATTATTATTATTATTATTATTACTTTCTAAGCTACATCTGTGGGATGCTATAAGCCCAAGGGCTCCAACAGGAAAAATATCCAAGTGAGGAAATGAAGTAAGGAAATGAACTACAAGAGATGTTTAAGAATGATAACATTGAAATAAATCTTTCATATATAAATAATAAAACCTTCAAAATGAATAGAATAGAATAGAATAGTGTGCCCGAGTGTACCCTCAAGCAAGAGAACTCTAACCCAAGACAGTAGAAGACCATGGTACAGAGGCTATGGCACTACCCAAGACTAGAGAACAATGGTTTGATTTTGGAGTGTCCTCCTCGTAGAAAAGCTGCTTATCATAGCTAGAGAGTCTCTTCTACCCTTACCAAGATGAAAGTGGCTACTGAACAATTACAATGCAGTAGTTAAGCCCTTGGGTGAAGAAGAATTGTTTGGTAATCTCAGTGTTGTCAGGTCTATGAGGACAAAGGAAAATGTGTATAGAATAAGCCAGACTATTCAATGTATGTGTAGGCAAAGGAAAACATGAGTGGTAACGAGAGAGGGATCCAATGTAGTACTGTCTGACCAGACAATGGACCTCATAACACTCTAGCGGTGGTATCTCAACGGATGGATAGTGAGTGGCCTGGCCAACATACTACCTAGACACCAAACCACCTGTTGGTCATGATCTTAGTTTGAAGGAAATAATGACTATATCTAAAACAGAAATTCATTCACGTCAATTTGCTGGATAAGGGTTTCACTCACCTATTGGAAACGTTCCTTCTGGTGTTCTGTGTTCTGCTGGATTGGGGTTCAAGTCCCTATCAAAATCGTCAGTTCCTTTGGTCACTGCAACCTTGCCATCCTTGTGAGCTAGGGATAGTGGGTTTAGGGGAGCCTGTAGCTCTATCTGCTGAGTCATCAGTATCCTTTGCCTGGCCCTCGTTGGTCCTAGCTTGGGCGGAGAGGGGGGCTTGGGCGCTGATCAGATATATGGTCAGTCTCTAGGGCATTGTCCTGCTTGATAGGGCAATGTCAATGTCCCCTGCCTCTGCCATTCATGTCAGGAATTTAAATGTTTTTATGTTGAACAGACTGACCTAAGTCTTTTTATAGTTTATAAATGAAATATCTGTTTTGATGTTGTCAATGTTTTTTTTATATTTTATTTGAATTGTTCGTTATTTCTCATATCGTTTATTTATAATAATAATAATAATAATAATAATAATAATAATAATAATAATAACTAAATCTAGACTTTTTAATATCATGCAAATTCTCTCTTGTTTAGTCAAATGTTACTAATGAATATCAATAATTGTAATATTTATTATAATTTTAGTTCATGGTATAGAATACACACACATTTTAATAATGTTTTGCAATAGATTTAACTTAGACCTACATAGAAAAGTTATCATTTTTTCCATGCAAAGTTTCCAATTCTACATTAATGATATCTTTCTACCAAAACATTTTATAGACAGAAGTATACAGATAAAATAGTTCATCTTTCAAATATTTCCCTAAACTGATCTTTTAATATTTCACGATTGTTATGTTCCATAGCTGTCTCTCTCACACATCCCAGTCCTCACCACAAACCGTTAGTGTAGATAGGCCAATGCAATATTTTTGATTGCTTCTTCTATCAATATTAAGATGAAATTAGTTTTAAAGACAAAACCTGTATGGAAATCTTATTCCATAATCAAGCAAATTCGTCAACTTCATGTTTTGAATGTGTGTTGACTGAGGAGAAGGAGAGATAACTCGCTAACTTAGGCTCATTGGACTCCATGGAACGATTGGACGAGATTTGAACCGATGACGGTTGATGGCGTTTCAATTTTATGTAACTGTGCAGCTGAATCGGTGGAACTTCGAAAGTTCAAACTTGCAGCGAATGTTTGTCTGTTGAACAGGCGGACCAAGTTCATAGTTTATACATGAAAGGTCTATTTTAATACTATTATTACTAGCTAAGCTACAACCCTAGTTGGAAAACCAGGAACCAGGAAGCTCTAAGCTCAAAGGCCCCAACAGGGAAAAATAGCCCAATGAAATGAATAAACTACAAGAGAGGTGATATTCAAATTAAATGAAGATCAGTAACGGCATTAAGTGCAGGCTAACGCTTTTGTTGTATTTCTAATAATTTTTCAGATTTAAGCAAAAGTGGTAAGAATGTCTTCAGTCAAAGAGTTTGACAGAGTAACTATTTGTTTGGTTAGGCCTAATCTAATTGTAATGCACATATCTAATGCATTTCTGAATGAATTCTCTTGCTTTCGAGGTGTATATACAGTGCATGTATGTATGTGTATGTATGTATGTGTAAGTATATGTATGTAGTTTAGGTAATGTTTTTTATGATGTTTTTAATCTCATTTGAGTTGAATAAGTGTATCCCACTAAAGCAATTATAACGTAATATATCGAGAAATTCTTTTCGAAATTTCCATTCACTTTTTAACTCCGCTAACGAAGTTGGAAGGAGGTTATGTTTTCGCCGTTATTCGTGTGTTTGTCTGTTTGTTTGTGAACAACTTCCTGGCCACAATTTTACTTACAGAGTAGTGAAACTTTCAGGGATTAATTGTTATGTTGATACGATGAAGTGAATCAGTTTTGAAAGTCCTAGGTCAAAGGTCAAGGGCAAGCAAAATGTCGAACGAAATAAGCTGCCGTGGCGGAGGTCTGCACTCTGAGTGCTTTTCTAGTTCAATATGGTTTTTTTACCTAGTGCAATTTTGTATCTTAGATGGTTATTTTAGCAATGCAGGAACATGAAGACTCTCTCTCTCTCTCTCTCTCTCTCTCTCTCTCTCTCTCTCTCTCTGACGCAAAGGGCCTAGATTAGATTTCGGCAGTCGTCTCCATCTTCAGCTTTTAAATCAATACTACTCCATTCATAGTCTCAGCCATGTAGGCCTGGGTCTCCCAACTCTTCTAGTGCCTTGTAGAGTCGAGTTAAAAGTTTGGTGAACTAATCTCTCTCGGGGAATGCAAAGAGCATGCCCAAACCATCTCCATCTACTCCTCCCCATGATCTCATCCACATATGGCACTCGAGTAATCTCTCTTATAGTTTCATTTCCAATCCTGTCCAGCCATTTAACTCACAATATTATTCTTAGGACTTTGTTCTCAAATCTACAAAATCACTTAGATAATGTTTCATTGTCATACCATGACTAGTGTCGTTAGAGTAACGCCGATCTCACCAAACTGATATATAGCCTGACTTTTACATCTTATTATAGGCGTTTAGATTTTTACTTAACGTAGTCATTGTCTGATTAGCTTTTTTTTTCAATCTTTAAACTCGAATTCTAAAGACCCTGTATTAGAGAGATCATAGTTCCTAAATGCTTGAATGATTCTACCTCGGACACTTGTACGAGAGCAAACTTAGTATTACGCTGTATCGCAGGAGGGGAGGGGAAGGGGAGGGGGGAGGAGGGGGAAGGAGGGAGGGAATGCACGTGACTGTTGTCGAGAGGCGACTGAAATTAATATGAATATAATTTCAAGCATTATTATTTACGTTAAAATTTAACGGGAGGAGAGGGGGAAAAGAGGGAGGGGAAGGAGGGAGGGGGAATTGAGAAGAACATGTGCATGATAATATTGAGGCGATCTATTTTTAGATAATGTTGCGTTGTGACTTCAAGTGTAGAATTCTATGTTAAAACACGAAAAGAGAGAAAGGAAGTAAAGGGAGAAAAGAGGAGGAAAAGGTAGGGGAAAAGAAGGGAGGAGTGAAAATGAATGTTATAAAGGTATAACTGAAGGTTATTAATAACTAATTAACATCGAAAACTGGGATCGAAATGATATTTAGGATATGTTAAAATTAAAACCAGCAAATGTTTTTACGCTAAATCTCGAGTAAGTGAAAGGGGAGAGAGAGGGGGGGAGGGAATAGGGAGGATACTGATCTGCCCGTTGTCGTTAGGCGACATATGAATAGATCTAACTAAATAACTCATAAAAATGAGCTCGAAACTAAAATTAATGCAAAGATTAAGAGAGAGATTTTAAAGAATAAAATAAGTTGAAATGAATCGTAGCATAGCAGAGCTTGTATAGTTTGTGGTGTGAGGTGTTAACATGTTAATCTCTGAGATATTTAAAAATCGAACCATAATCATTTGAGATCTTTTCAGTTATATCAATCATCATCATCATCATCATCTCCTACGCCTATTGAAACAAAGGTCTTCGGTTAGATTTCACCAGTCGTCTCTATCTTGATCTTTCAAATCAATTCTTCTCCATTCATCATCATCTACTTCGCGCTTCAAGCTCCATAGACCTCATCCATATAATGAATTAATCAGCTGGGCTTCCTTAAAGCACTAGAAGAGTTGGAAGACCCAGTCCTACATGACTGAGGATTATGAAACGTGAAATGGGAGATGATGAATGGAGAAGTATTCATTTAAAACCCCAAGATAGAGACGACTGGCAAAATCTAACAGAGACCCTTTGCGTCGATAATGTCACTTCAATTACTGTGTACTTGAATAGGTGTAACACATATACTTAACATTTCTTAGTTAAGAGGAATAATGAGTCTCACATATGAATGGAAGGTGTTCAACACCCTGTTTGAACCTGAAATTGTGTGTGTGTGTGTGTGTGTGTGAACAGGTTTGTCTAACCTCCATATTTATTAGGTTTCCCTATTCCTATTTAAGTAATTTAGTTCAGTTGAACGTAATGAACAGGACCACATAGCCAAAACTAATCAATTAATACATCTACGTTGATCAAATAAAAATGTCAATGTAAAAACTTAAAGAGGATTTGCCGAACAGCCTTAACAATTCGAAATGGCCTACACACACACACACACCGAAAAAGTTGGCCTACACTTAATATTTCTTTTAAAACCCTTTACAGATTATACATAATAAATCCAAAATTATGCATGATGTATAATGTATCATAATTGGTACCACAATAAAACAGGGCATTCACACGTCAGACAAGATTGACAGATTGACCGCTGAAATTGAAACGCCATCAACCGTAACCACAGACGCATGGCCAAGCAACTTCCCGCCAATTTCCTAGACTATAATTTTGGTCCCTCCAACTTTTTCTCTATTGTTACATTATATTTATTCGTATTTGCTTCTCATCACTTTACTTCACACTTTCCTCATTTAATTCCCTTTCTAGTAAAGCTATTCAAAGTTCTACTTAAGATATATTTTAATTCATTCTCTTCCTTTCAACCATGTCTATACATTTATTCTCTCTCTCTCTCTCTCTCTCTCTCTCTCTCTCTCTCTCTCTCTCTCTTAACGTGGTTAGAGGGTTTGTGTATCATGAACAGCAACTCTGTTATAGTCAGGGACATTCATACTAGGTTGGTTTGCTGCGAGCGCTGAGACAAGTCTCCCACCATCACCAACCGGCAGTTGGCCAGGGTGATGAAGCCAGGCCAAACTCCAGATAAAACGACTAATGGCAGCACTGCTCAATTAACTACATAATTATATAACGTCTCTTTGAAATACCTTAGTAAGAATTTGATAAGTCAGACATATATAGGAGTATTTACTCGAATACAATTTACAAATACATTATACATTGGAAAAGAAATTGTCTTAATACACGAGAGAGAGAGAGAGAGAGAGAGAGAGAGAGAGAGAGAGAGAGAGAGAGAGAGAGAGAGATGCTCTGGTTAGTTCCACTGACAGAGTTTCATGAAGTACCAAAAATGCTATTTCTTCTCGTCCGAGACTTTGCAGCATAAATATACATTTAATTCCTAGAAGGTGTGTAAAATAATGCCAAAAAATTCTGCATTGCCACAAAGGCACTAACGAAACCTCTCTTAAGACGTGTTCTATTCTTTTATCTGAGGCTATGATTTAATGTAATTTATAGATATAGATAGATCGATAGATGTAATACATCAACAATAACAAAAACAAATGCAGCCGTTTCTAGTATACTGCATGAAAAAGACCTCGACGTGTTCTTATTCATGTCTGGGGTTTAGCCAGTTTTCATTAAAACGCTAGCCACTGTGGATAGGTGATGGTGGGAGATTTTCGTCTGAACACTGACTAGTACAGCTTTGCTGATCATGATGTTACACAAAACCATTCCACCATATTAAGGTATTTCTACACAGAAATGGTATACACACAAACAGCTATTTTTATTGTTATAATATATATATATATATATATATATATATATATATATATATATATATATATATATATATATATATGTAATTATGTGTGTTTCTTCAAAAATGCCCATAGAAGAAACAAAGGAAATATAAATAAATCACTATATTTCGACCAATAACATTGCCCCACTTCAAGGTGTAAAGTAGGCTAATGTTGATTGGTCGAAATATAGTGATTTATTTATATTTCCTGTTTCTTCTGTGGGCATTTTTGAGGAAACGTTAAACTGTTCGATTACAGTTATAAGTAAGACACACACACACACACACACACACACACACACATATATATATATATATATATATATATATATATATATGTGTGTGTGTGTGTGTGTTACTTGCTAAGCTACAACCCTAGTTTGAAAAGCAGGATGCTATAAGCCATAGGGGCTCCAACAGGAAAAAATAGCCCAGTGAATGTTTTTTTGACTACTACAAAATATGTGAATTATGTAATTCTAAAACTCGAATAAATGTTTATGTGGATAATATGCTTTGTATTTTGTCAGTTTATGATGAACAATATTACGCAGAAACTATTGAACTATTTCAACGAAACTTGGTGGACCTGTGGGCTATGTGACCCAAGGATAAATCCATTAGATTTTGAAGAAAATACATCGAAGAACAAGCACACAGTGGAGTTTAAGAACTGCTGCTCTTTACTGAGTACCTCTGTAGTTCATGTTTTTTTTTTTCTTTTTAAAGAATAAATTATTATCACATTTCACGTTTGGTGTTTTTCATAAAAGACTGTTCTAGTTTCAAAACTAATCATCTTCCACTCTCGGTTGATCCTCCGACACCTAATGTGGTCATCCGTTGTTGGTGGTGTCATCACCAACACCACCGTTGGTGGCAATACTCCACCAACACCACAACCACCTGAGTCTTAGGCGTCTTTTCAGTCCTCACCACAAACCGTCTCGCCTTTAGTTTTGATGATAGTCCAATGCAATATTTTCGATTGCTTCTTCTATCAAAATTGAGATGAAATTGGCTTTAGAGATAAAACCTGTATGGAAATCTTATTCCATAATCAAGCACATTCGCCAACTTCATATTTTGAATCTCGGTGAGGAGAAGGAGAGATAACTCGCTAACTTCGGCTTATTGGACTCAATGGAACGGTTGGACGATATTTGAACCGATGACGGTTGATGGCGTGTCAATTTTGGAGGTCAATTTTAAACTTATTTGTTAAGCCTGTAAATGACACATTTTTAATGTGATATCAATTATAATACATTTCCATGTTTTGCATGGTAATAAAATGATCTTCCTAGGTGGTGGGTTGGCCAGGACACCAGCCACCCGTTGGGATACTACTGCTAGAGAGTTACTGTGTCCTTTGCTGGCCAGACAGTACTACATTGGATCCTTCTTTCTTGTTACGGTTCACTTTCTCCTTGCCTACACGCACATGACAAAACTGAGATTACCAAACAATTATTCCTTCACTTAAAGGGTTAACTTCTGCACTGTAATTGTTCAGTGGCGACTTTCCTCTTGGTAAGGGTGGAAATGACTCCTTAGCTATAGTAAGCAGCTCTTCTAGAAGAAGGACACTCCAAAATCACACCATTGTTCTCAAGTCTTGGGTAGTGTCATAGCCTCTGTACCATGTATTCCACTGTCTAGGACTAGAGTTCTCTTGCTTGAGGGTACACTCGGGCACACTATTCTATATTATTTCTCTTCCTCTTGTTTTGTTAGCTTTTATAGTTTTATATAGGAGATGTTTATTTTAATGTTACTGTTCCAAAAATATTTCATTTTTCCTGGTTTCCTTTCCTCACTGGGCTATTTACCTTGTTGGAGTCCCTGTACTTATAGCATTCTTCTTCTCCAACTAGGGTTGTAGCTTAATAATAATAATAACAATAATAATAATAATAATAATAACTGTGTGGACCAGGAGGAAGATCTCGGTATTATTATCAGCAAGGATTTGAAGTTCACCAAACAGAGCATAAAGCTGAAAAGAAAACGCAAGACATAATAGGTTACATAAAGAGACAATTCAAATACGGAGACAAAGACACTGTACTACAGCTGTAGGCTACACAGATGAACCATAACGTAAATACACTTCAAATTCATCTATCCCACTCTTTTATAATATATAAAAAAGCTTCCCTTATCCTCCTGCACAGTCTACAAGTTTACCACATGAGTAAGTCTTTCGGCAAAGTTGTTATTCACACTTGCACTAACATAGGCCTAGGTGTGATTCTAAGGGAATTGCACTTGATATTTCACTAACTTTTTCGCCTGCACTCTGCTCGAGTGCTACTGTTCCTAACCTCCTACCCTCTCCCTATCCCTTCTTTATCTTATATCTATTCCCCTTATCCACATTAGGCCTCCCATTCTTCTCTTCCGCATTCTTTTGTCAAATTGTCCATTCAATTATTCACGCAAACTCAAGATTTTGCATAGCCAAAGAAGGAATCTTATTTCACTGCCTGATACCCACACAAACTTATTACTTCAATTAGCAGGGAAATGCTATTCCCAATTAGCATAATTTCATTATATAATCCATATCTTTCACATAATATTTTCTTCCTCTTATTTTGTTAAATTTTTATAGTTTATAAAGGAGATATTTATTTAAATGTTACTGTTCTTAAAATATTTTATTTTTCCTTCTTTCCTTTCCTCACTGGGTTATTGTCCCTGCTGGGGCCCTCTTGGCTTATAGCATCCTGTTTTTTCAATTAGGGTTTCAGCTTAACAAGTAATAATAATAATAATAATAATAATAATATCTCTGATGCAACCAATCTCTTTCACGTTATCATCTCTCTGATGTAAGCTATCACGTTCACATTATCATCTCATTATTATCTCGCTGATATGACATATCAGGTTCACAATCAACAGCCTACTGCAAAACCTATCCTTCTCTATCCAGTAAGGATAGCCTATCCCTCCTTTCCCATACAGCACACATACCTCAACCCTTCCACTCAGATAACACAAGCACACTCTATACAGAAATTCCTTATCCCTGGCTATCCATTTCCCTATCCTATCCCACACGGAGCCCTATCTTTCCTAATGCAAACCCATTAATCAGGGAAGTGTAAAGTATCCTTTCTCCCAATCTAAATTGCTAATTTCCTTCAGATTCTCTTGTGCTTAAGCTAGAAAAAAAAAAAAACCAACTCCTTCATTACATCGTAAAATATCCCCTGTCACACCGCTAATCCCACTTCGCTCCTCTTGCGTTAACAAATATATTAATGTTTAATATATTAATATACAAGTTAGGGCAGCATGCTGTCTCCACCCCTCCCCCTCTCAAATCCCTGCCTCCCTCCCCGCTTTGTCTGTCGTTTGCCTTCGCCTCTACGTCCGACACTCAACTTCCCTCTCACCCCGCTTAATTGCATAACACCCTTTCTCTCTTCTCCTAGGGGAGCCTTTCGCAAATTTCTCCTTTCGTTGCATTCCTTTATTGTCCCTATATTTTTCCCTACACTGCACTCCCCGCCCCTTTCCTGCATTACAACCCCCTCCATTTTCAACTATTCGATCTTGTCTCATTGCCACTCTCTCCCTCTACAACCGTTGGAGTGTAGCTAACCGCCATGGCTGCTCACACGCACATATCATGCACTGTGTCCTCTCTTCCTTTTCTCGAAGCTTCTAGAAGCTTCTGTCGGGTTCCCCCCCCCCTAACCTCCCCTACCCTACCTTTGAGAGAGAGAGAGAGAGTAGTGTATAATGTAGCTGGTTGTCACAACACAATATTATGTGTAACCAGACGAGACGGTGGGAGAGACGAGTCAAATTCTAAACGAAAATTCTTCCGTCAGCAGAACCTAATAATTATCGCCTTACAATCCATCCTATTCTGGCAACGGATTTCGCAATATCTCTGAGACGTTATCACTCTCTCACACACACACACACACATACTATACTTCATAAATAGGCGGACATATCAAATAGTGATGTAACAAAAAGAAGAGCAGTGTAAGACTATAAAGTGTTCCTGACCTAGAAGTAGCCTTACGAAGTGTGAGTTATCACTATGAGAGAGAGAGAGAGAGAGAGAGAGAGAGAGAGAGAGAGAGAGAGAGAGAGACAGAGAGAGAAGGCAACGCTGCTCATCGCCCCCTCAACTCATTCTTTTGTTTTTTTCTATTTTGTTCTTCATGTGTCATTTATTTCTATTTTCATTATATTATCTGTATAATTTTCATATTTATTATGAAACTCAAATTTTCAAATATATATATATATATATATATATATATATATATATATATATATATATATATATATATATATATATATATATATATATATATATATTTGCGCAAACAAACTGACCGTAGTTGTTAGTATCATCCCATCCCAACAGCCCTGTCTCTCTCCTATCCCATTTCACTAGACTAACTGCAAGAAAAATAATTATCTTCTCAGGCAATTAAGCCAAAATTATTCAAACAATAGAGAAAACCTACATAAAAAACAATAGCGTAGGCCTAGTTTTACGTATTAAATTCATTCACTTTATCCTAATCGCGAAGGAGCCGTATCTAGTGTTCGAATGACTTTAATTCTAACTTCGACTTCGCATAAGTAGTTATCATTGTAAAGGTTTTATGGTTTTAGGCATGGAATAGGGCCTACGCATCTAGAAATCACGTCACTTAGGCCTACACTAAAATAAAGCATAAATTCCTCGAATAAAGTTATGATTAACAGAATTAAATCTAAATTTGTATATATATATATATATATATATATATATATATATATATATATATATATATATATATATATATATCTCCACTAACAAACAATTTTCAAATCCTGCAAATTGGTGCCAAAATCTTTCCTGAAACCTCCAACTCTCTCAAAAGGGCAAAGTAATATGAAACTATCGCTCAATTCAGAAGAAAATGTCTTGTTTCATTGGGTGAAATAATATGAAAATATCGTTCAACTCAAACGCAGTTCCGGTAGGCCCTGCTGCTTCCTTCGATGCCTTAGATGACCGCGGAGGTAGCAGCAGTAGGGGATTCAGCATTATGAAGCTTCATCTGTGGTGGATAATGTGGGAGGGTGGGCTGTGGCACCCTAGCAGTACCAGCTGAACTCGGTTGAGTCCCTTGTTAGGCTGGGAGGAACGTAGAGAGTAGAGGTCCCCCTTTCTTTTATTTTTGTTTCATTTGTTGATGTCGGCTACCCCCCAAAATTGGGGAAGTGCCTTGGTATATGTATTTATGTGTGTATATACATTTATTCATATATTAGAATTACATAATTCACAACACGATATTTTGTAGTAGCAATAGATGTTGATTTGTTATATTAGTAATTTAATATATTTTATTTTTCCTTGTCTTCTTTCCTCACCGGGCTATTTTCTCTGTTGGAGCCCCTTGGGTTTATAGCATCCTACTTTTCCAACTAGGGTTCTAGCTTAGCAAGTAATATATATATATATATATATATATATATATATATATATATATATATATATATATATATGATACCTTAATATGGTGAAATGGTTTGTGTATCGCCATGATCAGCAAAGCTGTACTAGTCAGAGCCACTCACACTAGGTCGGTTTGCTGTGAGTGATCAGACGAAAATCTCCCACCATCACCTATCCACAGTGGCTAGCGTGGTGATGAAAACTGGCCAAACCCCAGACATGAATAAAAACATATCTGAGGCATTTTTTATGCAGTATACTAGAAACCACTGCATTTGTTGTTGTTGTTGTTGTTGTTGTTGTATTACATCTATCGATCTATCTATATCTATAAATTACATTAAATCATAGCCTCAGATAAAAGAATAGAACACGTCTTAAGAGAGGTTTCGTTAGTGCCTTTGTGGCAATGCAGAATTTTTTGGCATTATTTTACACACCTTCTAGGAATTAGATTTATATTTATGCTGCAAAGTCTCGGTCGAGAAGAAATAGCATTTTTGGTACTTCATGAAACTCTGTCAGTGGAACTGACTAGAGCATCTCTCTCTCTCTCTCTCTCTCTCTCTCTCTCTCTCTCTCTCTCTCTCTCTCTCTCTCTCTTAAGAAGCACATTCTATTTCATAATGCTCTGGTATATTAAGACCATTTCTTTTCCAATGTAAATTGTATTCGAGTAAATACTCCAATATTTGTCTGACAATTTTATCAAATTCTTATTACGGTATTTCACTGAGACGTTATATATGTAGTTGATTTGGCAGTGTTGCCATTTGCCATTTTATCTGGAGTTTGGCCAGATTTCATCACCACGCTGGCCAACTGCCGGTTGGTGATGGTGGGAGACTTGACTGATCGCTTACAATAAACCAATAGTAGCCTAGTGTGGGTGTCCCTGGCTATAACAGATTTGCTGATCATGATACACAAACCCTCTAACCACGTTAAGAGAGAGAGAGAGAGAGAGAGAGAGAGAGAGAGAGAGAGAGAGAGAGAGAATAAATGTATAGACATGGTTGAAAGGAAAAGAATAAATTAAAATATATCTTAAGTAGAACTTAGAGTAGCTTTACTAGTAAGGGAATTTAATGAGGAAAGTGTGAAGTAAAGTGATAAGAAGCAAATACAAATAAATAGAATTTAACAATAGAGAAAACGTTGGAGGGACCAAATATAGTCTAGGAAATTGCGTCTGTGGTAACAATTGATGGCGTTTCAATTTCAGTGGTCAATCTGAACTTATTTGTCGAACCTGTCAATGTCCTGTTTTATTGTGATACCAATTGTACAATACATTACACGTTTTGCATAATCTTGGATTTATTATGTATAACCTGTAATAGGTTTTAAAAGAGATATTAAGTGTAGGCCAACTTCTCGGTGTGTGTGTGTGTGTGTGTGTGTGTGTGTGTGTGTGTGTGTGTGTAGGCCATTTCGAATTTCGAAATTTCTTTTATAAATCTTTCTTAGGTTTTTAAAATGTCATTTCAATTTGTTAACTGTACTGAGTTACTTAAATGGGAAAAGGGAAACCTAATAAATATGTAGGTTAGACCCATTTGTACAAACCTGTTCACACACACACACACACATACAGATAAAATTCAGGTTCAAAGATGTTGAACACATTCCATTCATATGTGACTCATTATTTCTCTTAACTAACAAATGTGCAACCCTTGGAATGACATTATAATCAAGTAACTAATTATTATTATTATTATTATTATTATTGATATTATAATACTAAATGAAAAAAATCCCAAGTGACTGTGGTTCGAATTGCTCTCTGAATAACCTGATATTTCCAAAACACTCGAGCTGGGGCCTTTCAGTGCTTCCTCGGAGTTGAGCGATATTTTCACACTATTTCGTTCAATGAAATGAATCATTTTCCTCTGAATTGAGCGATAGTTTCATATTGCTTCGTCCCTTGGAAGGACTCAGAGGTTTTTAGGCGCCAAGTTGCAGGATATGATAATTGGCCATTAGTGGAGATATATATATATATATATATATATATATATATATATATATATATATATATATATATATATATATATATATATATATATATATATATATATACAGCAACAACAACAAATGCAGTCCACTGCAGGACTAAGGCCTCGGACATGACTTGAGTCGCATCTGGTGTTTGGCCAATTTTCATAGTAGAAAAGTTGTCTAATTTTGAGGAGAATTTTGGTAGCTAATGTCTTTATGATGAACATAAGTCTTTTTATAGTTTATTTATGAAATATCTGTTTTTGGTGTTGTTACTGGTATTTTTTTTTAAAGGAGAAGGACTCTCCAGAAACAAACCATTGTTCTCTAGTCTTGGGTAGTGTCATAGCCTCTGTACCATGGTCTTTCACTGTCTTGGGTTAGAGTTCTCTTGCTTGAGGGTGTACTCAGGCACACAGTTCTATCTAGTTTCTCTTCCTCTTGTTTTGTTAAAGTTTTTATTGTTTATATAAGAAATATTTGTAGTTGTTACTCTTCTTAAAATATTTTATCTTCCTTTTTTTTTTCCTTTCCTCACTGAGCTATTTTCCCTGTTGGAGCCCCCTGGTCTTATACCATCCTGCTTTTCCAACTAGGGTTGTGGCTTAGCAAGTAATGATAATAATAGTAATAACAATAATAATAATAATAATAATAATAATAATAATGTCGGAGAAATTTGCTGGAGTGTTGGGTGACTAGGCGAGACTGACGAAAGATTGTTGGAGATTGACTGTTGGAGGCAGATTGTGAGAGAACTGATAGAATGTTGGAGAAATTTGTTGGAGGAATAATATTAGGTCAAATTATGTTGAAGATTGTTGGAGAAGAAAGAGGGAGAGGAATGGTGTCTGGTAGTAATAGGCCTAGTCAACCCTTGGTTTAATGGCATTATGTCATGGGCAGATTATGATTTTATTATAAAAGACCTTTTTAATCATAATAAAGACTTATTTCATTATCAATACTTTCGATTTTAGAGCAGAGGCCGATGAAAATAGGAATGTTAACTATATAGACTTTGGGGTATTGCATAAGATTAAACTCGAACTTATTCTCTCTCTCTCTCTCTCTCTCTCTCTCTCTCTCTCTCTCTCTCAACCAAATCCTACGTAGAAAAAATGGCGTAGGCCTAGTTTTACGTATCAAATTCATTTACTTTATTCTGATCGCGAAGGAGACGTATCTAGTGTTCAAATGTCTTTAAACCTAACTTTGACTTCGCATAAGCAGTTATCATTGTAAAGGTTTAACGGTTTTAAGAATAGAATAGGCATCTGTAAATCAAGTTACTTAGTCAAACACTAAATTAAACAAGAAATTTCTAATATAAATTTAAGATTAACCACTTTAAATCCAAATCTAGAAAACGAAGCCGATGTTGATAAGTCAAATCGAACATTTGGACTTTGAGGAGAGAAGGCTTATGACGTTTCGTATGTGGACTCTCTCTCTCAATTCAGAGAGAGAGAGAAATATATATCTATCTATCTATATACCTAGGCACTTCCCCCCAATTTTGGGGGGTAGCCGACACCAACAATGAAACAAAACAAAAAGGGGACCTCTACTCTCTATGTTCCTTCAGCCTAATCAGGGACCCGACCGAGTTCAGCTGGTACTGCTAGGGTGCCACAGCCCAACTTCCCACATTTCCACCACAGAGAAATATATATATATATATATATATATATATATATATATATATATATATATATATATATATATTCAGAGAGAGAGAGAGAGAGAGAGAGAGAGAGAGAGAGAGAGAGAGAGAGAGAGAGAGAGAGATTATTCCGTAAAAAGACTTATACAATTGTAAAAAGTGTTATGTTAAGATATAAAATACTGTGTAATCATTTACCGTTATGTGAATTTTGTTTATTGTCGTATTAGAATATATATTTCAAATTGATTTTTCTGTCATAATAAATGGAACAGTAATATGGTTTTTCATTAGGCCTATGATTTCATGCAATCATCAGTAATTGAACTGGTTAAATAAGTTTCTTTTCAACGTTTATCTAAATATTCTTCGTATGAACTTGATCAAGTGATTAGCACAGTTACCCCCCCCTCCACTCTCTCTCTCTCTCTCTCTCTCTCTCTCTCTCTCTCTCTCTCTCTCTCTCTCTCTCTCTCTCTCAGTATTCTAGGAGTTTTGTTCCAGCTGTTACTAAGTTCAGGAACGATCTCTGGGAATGAGGTAATTTATTTATTTCCTTATTTCCTTTCCCCAATGAGCTATTTTCCCCATTGGAGCCCTTGGGAATATAGCACCCTGTTTTACCACATGCTACAGCTTAGCTAATAATAACAATAATAATATTATTAATAATAATAATAATAAAGAGAGAGAGAGAGAGAGAGAGAGAGAGAGAGAGAGAGAGAGAGAGAGAGAGAGAGAGAGAGAGAGAGACGGTTTTCACATAAATACTAGTATAACTTTTGTGCTGGGTATTAGCTTATACGTAAAATCAGTATTATAGAAAGATTTGGAATAGGCCTATACAGACAGTGTTAGAGGAGCGTGTTGGAGATTCTCTGATGGAGGAAGACTGTTGGAGATGAAGCGTTGAAATACTGTTGGAGACAATTGTACTCTAAGATGATGGAGAGAATTGCTGGATACAGTAGCCACCTTGAGGATTGTTGGAGAAAGATTCATATGAATGATGTCGCAGGAATAGTTCTACTGAAATTACATAAGTAACAAAAATGACTTAAGCCGTCGTAGTAAGGCAAAAGGAACCACCCTTAGTGTCACCTTGCGTAAGGGCCAGATCAGCTCGGCCACCTTATATTGAAATCCCTGACACTTAACATCAGGAAATGATTAACAGGGATTATGGCTCGTTCTATCAGCATCCATTTTCAAAGTTTAATACTTATGCTTTTCAGTATTCTCTCTCTCTCTCTCTCTCTCTCTCTCTCTCTCTCTCTCTCTCAAGGAGTAAGCGTCCTGCCTGTATAGGTAGTAGGTTGGCCAGGGCGACAGCCATTCGTTGAGATGCTACCACTAGAGAGTTATGGGGTCTCTTGACTGGCCAGTCAGTTCTACATTGGATCCTTCTCTTTGGTTACGGTTCATTTTCCCTTTGCTTACACATACACCGAATAGTCTGGCCCATTCTTTACAGATTCTCTTCTGTCCTCATACACCTGACAACACTGAGATTATCAAACAATTTCTCTTCTCCCAAGGGGTTAACTACTGCACTGTAATTGTTCAGTGGCCACTTGCCTCTTGTTAGGGGTAGAAGAGACTCTTTAGCTATGGTAAGCAGCTCTTCTAGGAAAAGGACACTCGAAAATCAAACCATTGTTCTTTAGTCTTGGGTAGTGCCATAGCCTCTGTACCATGGTCTTCCAATGTCTTGGGTTAGAGTCCTCTTGCTTGAGGGTACACTTGGGCATACTATTCTATCTAATTTCTCTTCCTCTTATTTTGTTAAAGTTTTTATTGTTTTTATTGAAAATATTTATTTTAATGTTGTTACTTTTCTTAAAATATTCCTATTTCCTTTCCTCACTGGGCTATTTCCCCTGTTGTGGCCCCCCGGCTTATAACATCCTGCTTTTACAACTAAGGTTGTAGCTTAGCAAGTAATAATAATAATAATAATAATAATAGTAATAATAATAATAAGACTGTGCATGGTCCACATAAGTACAATTTACTGTACATGGTCTTTATAAGTGCCGTTTACTCTACACGGTCCATATCGTACATGGTCAATATAAGCCCTGTATACTGTACTTGGTCCATATAAGTACAATTTACTAATCATGGTCTAAATAAGTACCATTTACTGTGCATGGTCTATATGAGTACGGTTTACTGTACATGGTCAAATAAGTACCAATTACTGTACATGGCCAACTTAAGTACCGTCTACTGTACATGGTCAATATAAGTACCAATTACTGTACATGGTCCATGAAGTGAAGATCCTTTTCTTTCTTTTTAAAAAGATGAAACACAATAATTTTCCCTCATAAATATGGCACGGATGATGATCCAGCGGAGATTTTGAAACTTTTACTTGTGTTAATAAGGAAAGTACAGCCCTACACACGCACACACACACACACACTCTCTCTCTCTCTCTCTCTCTCTCTCATATCCACAGACCTTTGCTTAGACTACCGTCCTTACCCAAGCACACACATCTACGCACATACACAATTACGTTTCCTATACGCCTATAGGCAAAGAAGCAACTGATAGTTGCATTTAAGAACAAAGGAATAGCAGCCAAAGATTTATCAAATGTGTACGAGAGAGAGAGAGAGAGAGAGAGAGAGAGAGAGAGAGAGAGAGAGAGAGAGAGAGAGAGAGAGAGAGAGAGAGAGAATTAAATCCCATATATTCCGTATAATACTAAAGCGTAGTTTCTTGTTAGTCTCACTTGGTGCCAAATGTAAATGGAACGTCTAATGTATTATTAAGGGAAATAATGGTGTCAGGAAGAAATTTGGCAACGCTGCTTATCGCTTACTGGAATCATTCGTTTAGTTTTTAATATAAATATTTCTATTTTGTCCAAAATGTGTCATTTATTGTTATTTTTATTGTATCATCTATATAATGTTCATCTTTATTATAAAATGCAAATTTTCAAAGATATTTTCAAATTTATAGACCTATTAAAGTCTAGAAAAGCTGAAACATTAGGAATCCTCTGTTGAAGGTATTAGCCTTGCACAAACACACGCTCGCACACACGCATTTAAATAAAAGGCTGCTCCTTGCAACGGACCGTAGGTGTTAGTTGCAAGTTACAATGTTCTCCTATGAAGTCAATTAGGAGACATCATTATTCCCCGTCTCTAACCCTTTCCAAAGAAGCCCCTATTCCTACCACTGTGACCGTCCCATCCCCGGTTCTCTCCCTTCTCTTCCTTGAACTATCCCAAGTCCCAACCCTGCCACTTCACTAGACTAACTGCAATAGAAATAATTATCTTTTCGTGTGATTATGCCAACATTATTAAAATAGAGGAAATCATATAGAGAACAATGGCGTAGGCCTAGTTTTACGTATCAAATTCATTCACTTTATCCTAATGGCGCAGTAGACGTATTTGGTTTTCCGTTGTCTTCAATTCTAACTTCGACTCTGCACAAGTAGTTATCATATTAAAAGATAGGAGGTTTCAAGAATTGAATAGCCATATTCGAATCAAGTAACTTAGGCATAAACAAAAATAAAGCACAAGTTACTAAAATAAAGTTATGATTCACAGATTTAAATTTAAATATTAAAACAAAGCCGACGTCAAATTAAATCGAACGATTAGAGTCGGAGACGAGAACTTCTTTGACCTCTTTTGCCATGTGCTTCTGTGATGTTAAATCTCTCTCTCTCTCTCTCTCTCTCTCTCTCTCTCTCCTCTCTCTCTCTCCTCTCCTTGTGCAAATCCAATGATCAGGGAAATGTAACATATCATTGTTGCGTAAATAATTCATGATTACAACAATACGAAAACTCTTCCATTAAAAGAACGTACAGTGTACCATTGTAAAAAAGCAACTGGAATCACCCTTACTGTCTGACATCGTAAGGGTGAGAACAGCTTGCTCCAGGTAACCGGGTACCTAAATACACACTAAAATGTTGTGTCATTCATTACTTTTTTTCAAATTTCATTTACTATTATCTGTTATATATTTATTCCGTCATATTAAATGTAACAGTGCGACTAGAGGAACAAAATAAGTTATTGTCCTCTCAAACACCACTATAGGCCTATGTTCTCATACAACCTGCAACACTCCACCTATTAAATGATTTGTAAAGTTTTTTTCTTACATTTATCTAAATATTCCTCGTTATTATTGTTCGTTTATTCTGCATTTGAAGTTCGTAAATAGAATTAAAAAAGTATTTAGCTTTAAAACGAGGTTTTAACTGCTGGTTTAATGTAGTCTATCATTCGTGTGATCTTAACCAAGTGATATGCATACGAGTAACTGTTTCTCTCTCTCTCTCTCTCTCTCTCTCTCTCTCTGTTAATCGTGACGTAGTGGTAAGCGCTCTCCACTTGTAAACTGAGTGACCTAAGGTTTAAAGGTCACTCAGAAATGGCAGAGGCAAGGAACAGGAGTGTTTTACTTTTTCTCCGTTTTCGTATACCCAACATAAAGCCAGAAATTTACCACCTATTCTTAAAGTTCATGCTCTCTCTCTCTCTCTCTCTCTCTCTCTTGGGAGACATGAACTACAAAGTGCGAAAACAATTCTTGGTGCTTATATATGTACTGGTATTTACTGTATATAGCCTATATGTGTGTTCATAAATTCCTTGGCCATATATATATATATATATATATATATATATATATATATATATATATATATTTGTGTGTGTGCTATGTACACTTAGATTCAAAAGTCCGCCGACACTCAAGAGGAATCGTTCGTCAGAGGTCTCTAGTGTTACCATGACAAAACAAAGAAAGAGTTGGTTTTCTTACTACCTTCAAGGAAATGGGCGGAGACTTGTCCAACCTCAGCGAACGCTTAAAAATATTACAAATCGAGTTGCCATATTTCATTCTGTGGTATCATTTGTCTCTCGAATATTCACTACAAATACATAAAACACACACACACACATACACACACACACACACACACACACACACACACACACATATATTTATATATATATATATATATATATATATATATATATATATATATATATATATATATATATATTATTTTTACTATTCTTTTGAGGAGCCCAGTAGACACTTTCAATGGATGGGTAAGTTGCGGGGGTTGGGGGGTAGGTAGGTAGGTAGGGGGGGAATTACTCCTCCCCCGGGAAGTCCGACACTGAAGAATTTGAGGAAACAAGGAAGTCATTTGTATTTTAGAGGTTGTGGAAAGAGGTTAAGAAATTCTTGATACAACTTGTAAAATATTGTATCATTGCCTCAATCTAATTTGATAACCGTTGATGTTCCATGAAATATTGCTAACCTAATTCATAATTAGTTCATTTGTAGTAGCTAGTAGCAACCGAATAAATAGCCTTTGTTGTTCTAAGGTTGATTACTAACCAAAGTTAACTATTAACTTCTCATAATAAATGATCTGTCATCGAAACAGTAAATACTGATGACTGCATAGCCCTTTGAATACATTCAGAATTTAGTTTATTGAATCGAAAGGGAGTTGTATTGCGGTAAATGAAACCACTATTACATTCTAGCAAAGAGAAATTTGCTTTATTGATAAATCATGTATAAAAGTCTCTTGTCCTCAGAACGACATGAACCCAACATGATTTCCTACACTAATACCTTGGCTGTAAGTTATCACTGATTATGTAATTACTAGTAGCTTTATCTTCAGAAAATTACGTAGTTTGATTACGCTGACTTCTAATAATCATGATTCAAATAGGCGTAAATCTCCATGATCAAGTTCCTATTTGTGTTCCTTTCATTCATTCTTTATTCATTCGTTTATTAAACATCCTCGGCATTTTTAAGAAAAATTGCCTTTTTCGCCGGTATTCATCTAAGGCCGTCAATTTTAGTTCCTAGTTTCTCACTATCCCTCCAGAAAAGAAATCTCTCCTGAGCGGCAGCAAGAAACACCTGCACTTGACCATTCCAACCTGGAACCTTTCGAAATTTGTGTGAAGCCAAAACGAGATATTCCTTAGCTGGATTAGAAAATAAGGCATTTTGAGCACTATTTCACTCACCTTTTTTTATACAATTTCAATCACATCCCTTTATAATCATTCCAGTTAACGAAAATATCTTGGTTGATTTTAAAGCAAACGGGTAAATTATCCTACAGAGTACTTTCGTAATGAGCATATTAATTGGAAAACTTGTGGTATATGGAGGACTACAGAACATAATGATCTATAGTAACTAAATAGTATAACTTCGAGCCGGACAAATGTTGGTATAAGGATTCATTCTAACGAATCCTTCAAACACTCATACGACAACGACTCTCTAATTACAGCTATTATTTTTCCAAAATCTACCATTATGTGGATGAGCATTTAAGCCCAACAAAATAATTCCGTTATCTCTACTCGATGATAACTATCTCCAATTTTGTCATAGGGCCTCAGTTATTATCAAGCAAATTAAAGCTCTTGTAATAAAGATTGAATAACACAGCAAAGATTTTACAGAATATATTTAAAATTCTAGTTTAAATGTCAATGCCAACCGTTCTTAGCCACAAATACGGGCGGGAAAGGAAAAGTAAGAACTTTTATGAATAAAGGGCAAGAGGGTTGCGAACTAAAGACTGAGATGGCACATCCCCTTGAATCTGAATGACTTGGGAAATATGTTTCAGTAAAGTATCCTTATGTATTCCAAAATGTTCCTATCTATGAATATCTAAAGGCCTATGAAAGTCTTAAGCAATCAATTTAGCATTCTAAAACTAAGTTTTTGGAAGCATAATACAATCATTTTTATTGGAAACATTGCAATATCAAGCGAAAATTTCTCCTGATATGCATGAATGTCCAGAAATCAATTTATATGGTGACCAAATACTACATTCACTACTGTAATCTCTCTCTCTCTCTCTCTCTCTCTCTCTCTCTCTCTCTCTCTCTCTCTCTCTCTCTCTATGAATGTCCTCAAGGAGTCAAGGCTCATATAACTCATATATGGCGTTTTTATGAATACTTTACAGCATCGAGCCATAAATGAAACTGGAACAAGACTAATGTCGGATCCCCGAACAATATAATGTAGCTGTTAACGGAAGGAATTGTTAAGTTATGCCACTCCATTAATTCCTACATGCTTATACAGATTTATATATATATATATATATATATATATATATATATATATATATATAATGTGTGTGTGTTTTGCGTATTTGTATTGGATGGTTGAGATGTCAAATGATACCACAGCATAAGATATGGCAACAAGATTTGTAATATTTTCCAGCGTTCGCTGAGCTTGGACAAGGCTCCGCCTATCTCCTAAGAAGTAGTAAGAAATGCAACTCTTTATTTGTTTTGTCATGGTAACACTAGAGACCTCTGACGAGCGATTCTCCCTGAGTGTCGGCGGACTTTTGAATCTAAGTGTACAGTAGATATATGTAAGCCTAT
>NW_027171726.1:41094-46094 GCF_036898095.1 Palaemon carinicauda
CAAGTACAAGTTCGAAGAGATGAATGTGTTATAAATAGCAAGTATTTTTGTAAAATAGGTACTCTCTTCCTCCACACACACAAACACAAACACATACACATACACATACACATACACACACACATACACACACACATATATATATATAGATATATATATATATATATATATATATATATATATATATATCATCTGATCGCCTATAGCAAACCCACCTAGTATGGGTGGGCCTGATTAGCACAGCTTTGCTGATTATGTCGATACACAAAACATTCCAATACGTAAAGTTATCCCTGGTCAGAAAAGCATATATATATATATATATATATATATATATATATATATATATATATATATATATATATATATATATATATATATATATATGAGTAAAACATATTATCTAAAACCCATTATTTAAAACTTCTGATAAATTTTATGAAATTTAAACAGTGAGATCATGAAAGTTAAATTACATAATGAACTGTCTGCCTTAATCTATAATACTGATGATGATAATATTAAACAATATATTAACCCTTATATTAACACACCATCCCAGACAAAGATATTACAACCTATGGTACATTTCAAGATTATTCATAGAAACAAGATGATGATGTTTACAGATATAGATTTTTGCTAAACTATTAATATTGATATATTTTTTGTCTTAAAAATATCTAGGTTTTTTTAATGAAGGAGAATTAGTGTAGTGCTTAAGGTTATTATTATTATTATTATTATTATTATTATTATTATTATTATTATTATAAAAATAAATCTACAATCTTCAATGTAAAGGTAGAAGGGTTGTTATTATTTTCTTATTAGGTAAATTGACGAAGCCTCCTGCGAGACAATGATGAAAAATTCAGAAATAAAATTAAATTCTAGTTACTTTCTAATTCTAATTAAGAATTTGAGCTATTTAGCCATTCCGTTGTCTGTGTACAACTTTGGGAAATCTTTGAAGATGTTACCAACCGAAACTTGAAATAGTTCGTACGACACTGACGAAAATAGTTCGAATTTGTAGAAATTCTTATACACTGAGTACCAATTTAGATATTATTTACTTATTGTACAGATAGTTATTGATATAATAAAAACGTTTTAACTGTAAACATATAAAATAATACGTTAAGACAAAGTTTAATCCACTAATTAAACGTATGAAATCATTCTTTTCCTATTTCGTCTGCTCTAAACTTACGATGACGTCATCCCAACACAAACCAAACCAAACTAAACCGAATCAATACAAAACCTAACCAAACCAATATAAAACATAACCAAACCAATATAAAACAAAACAAAACCATACAAAAAACCCAAACTGAACCAAATCAAATCAAACCATACCAAACCAACCCCACAGTACAACCAAAACCAAAGCAAACCAAAAAAAAAAAACACCTAAATCAAACCAATCCAGACCAAACTTAAAACCAAACAGAAATCAAAACCAAAATAAAACCAATTAATAAAACCAAAACCCCAGCCAAAACAAAAACCAAAATGAAAACCAAACTAAACCCGAGACAACCCAACATAACCCAAACTAAACCAAACCAAACTAAAACCAAACCTAAACGAAAACCAAACCAAACCAAAAATCAAACCTAAACGAAAACCAAACCAAACCAAAAACCAAACCTAAACGAAAACCAAACCAAACCAAAAACCAAACTTAAACGAAAACCAAACCAAACCTACAACCAAACCCATGCCAAACCAAAACAAACCTAACTGAAACACACCAAACCAAAACCAAACAAAAACCATAACACAACCAAAACTAAACAAAGCCTTAAACTAAACCAAACCAAGCCAAACTAAAAACAAACAAAACCAAACCAAACCACCAAACCTAAACCGATCCCAAACCCAATCAAAACTTAACCAAACCAAACCACCAAACTAAAACCAAACCAAAACCAAAACCTAACCCAAATCCAAACCAAACCAAACCACCAAATTAAACCAAACTCAACCACCAATCTAAAAATAATCCAAAACCAAAACTAAAATCAAACCAAACCAAACCACCAAACTAAAACCAAACCAAAATCAAACCAAAACCAAACCACTAAACTAAAACCAAGCCAAACCCAAACCCAATCAAAACCAAACCAAACCACCAAACTAAAACAAAACCAAAACCAAACTAAAACCAAACCACTAAACTAAAAACAAACCACTAAACTAAAACCAAGCCAAACCCAAACCCAATCAAAACCAAACCAAACCACCAAACTACAACCAAAACCAAACCTCTAAACTAAAACCAAGCCAAACCCAAACCCTAACCAAACCAAACCCAAACCCAAACCAAACCTAAAACACACCAATGCCAAGATTGATAGATACCATATTAGGGTTAATTTACCATTCTCTTTGACACCTTATGTAGAAATGAATCCTTCAGTTCAGATATAATTTTGTTATAGATTTTGTAACTGATTTGTTTTGTGTTCAAAGGAATAGTATGGCAGTTCAGCGTTTGATTCGACTAAAAGAAAATACTTAGATTCATAGATATTTTAAATTTGTTGCACATCTATTTTAAATTTTTGTCTTATTATTTCAATGTTCTTCAATAATTACTACATTCAGTTTAGGAGAAGTAAAAACATAAGTTATAGCTGTTGCTGTTCATCTTTAAACAATGAATGTTTATCTTGCTCCCCTTCTCGGCGCAATAGGTTTCATGCCTCTGGGTTAATTTAATTTTATAATAATAATAATAATAATAATAATAATGATAATAATAATGACGGGAAAACTTAAAATGGAATTGAAGAAAGGCTTTGTAAAATGTTTTATATGGAGTGTAACATTATACAGTTCTGAAACAGGGACTATAAAAGCAACAGACAAGAAGCATCTATCTTGAAGCATTCGAAATGTGGATATGGAGGAGGAGGAGGATGTTGAAAATAAGTTAGAGAGACCACAAGACCTGAAGGGAGGGAGGGAGGGAGGAAGGGAGGGAGAAGGTACCAAGATCTAAAAGATGTGACCATGAATAGAGAGAGTTACGGAGGACGACTAATCCATGAAAGGACCTCATGTCTTAGGCCAGAACACTATAGTATGATAGTAGCAGGACGCACTGGGTAGTATTATAGCTCACCTTAACAGTATAGGAAGCAACTAAGTTTCAACTGACTTGCTAGAACAAGCTGTGAGGGGAGTCAAATGTGGCATTTGAATTAACAGCGTTAACAGATGAAGTGGTACGAAGTGGTGCCAATGTGAACACTTGTTTTATTCATGAGTTTCCAACCGCTTTAATTCCTTTTGTCAGCAAATAGATTTTGCCTCGTTCTGTCTGCAAATCTAAGTTCGCCTAACAACACATGAATGATAAATGTATGGTGACCCCATCTCTTGATGCCCTAATTAGACACGTGCTTAAGGGCCAACGCAGCCCTGTCACTTTTTCTGATTTCATTTCCCAGGATTCTCTGACACCATCTACTTTACTCTCGCCTTCCGTCACATTCGTCTGGGTCAGTGGGAATACTACCGATTCAGTTCCGTTATTCCTTGTCTGTTATTTTATGTATTTTTGTATAATATTCATTTGTTTTTTTATACATTTATTAACTCCGCCAACGAAGTTGGAAGGTTATGTTTTCCCCCTGTTTGTGTGTTTGTTTGTATGTGGGTTTGTTGTGTGAACTGCTTCCTGTCCATAATTTTGATGGTAGAATAATGAAACTTGCATGGATTAACTGTATGTAAAAAGCTAGAAATGATTAAATTTTGGAAGGTCAAGGTCACAAGTCAAGCAAAATGTCCAATTCACCAATCATCCATAACTTTGGACATCATTGTCACAGAGACTTCAAACTTGGTTCGTCTTTGAGTGTATGAAAATCTACACCAATTAATACATATTAAGGTCAAAGGTCAAGGTCCAGCAAAATGTCGAGAAATAAGTGTTTCATTGTATGTATTAATATTCAAAACAGTTATAAGTTTAATACATTTCTTAGCGTCATTCAACTATCTCTTGTTTGACCTTTATCCTGAAAATGGTGTTATAAGTATTGGGTTATATACCTCATTTTGGGGTTGTTTTTTATGTGTGTGTGTTCGTACGTGGGTGCCTGTATAAGTGGCATCAATGAGTTTCCTAGAGAAATTCTTGTATTTTCTCTGATTCTCAGATGTAAGCCTGTGGTTACAGAAACTTCATTTTTTTCTTTTATTCTGTTACTACAACTGTATTTCGACAGAAATATGTCTTTAGCAAGTGATTACTGATTAATATAAATAAATGTATACATATAATATATATATATATATATATATATATATATATATATATATATGTGTGTGTGTGTGTGTGTGTGTATATATATATATATATATATATATATATATATATATATATATATATAACTTGGAAGAAAAGCCTGCCCTAAGCCTCTGCTTGCCTCTTTTTCATAACTTTACCATTGGTCCCAATCTTTGCATTTCTCTATGTTCTTTCTTCCAAGTCCTCTCGGGGGGAATATTATTGTCTCAAACCTTCCTACGATTTGTCCAAGAGCTGTCAATCATCTGTCATTGGGGTGTTGGTGAGGAAGGGGTGGTAGGATGGTAGTGCCAGTAACCATCACACCCCCCCCCCCCCCACACTACTCAATTTATAACCTATTCGTTCATTCTTCTTGATAAGGAGATATGGAATGTTAAGTCTTTACAAAGCAGACGAAGAAAGTAATTTCATTTTTAATATTTCATTACAATTTCATGAATAATACAAACGTTCATGAAATGTCTTCAAAGTCCTCAAGCTCTAAATCCAGGCCACTTACCGGTGATCATTGCATAACTAGTTAATCTACTTGACTTTCTCAATAGTTAACTTTGGTTCAGTTGTGAAATTGTAGTCTACGTGATGGTCTTGCTCAAAGTACTTAGCAGCTCTTCTAGGAGAAGGGCACTCCAAAATCAAACCTTTGTTCTCTAGTCTTGGGTAG